>NW_015386771.1:1165628-1189373 GCF_001527695.2 Protobothrops mucrosquamatus | reverse complement strand
GGGTCTGACCTAGGGTGAATTTTAAATAGGGACAATTTTAATGATTTTAATAAGACACAGCGATAAATATTTGGTTTTTAATTGGCTTTTATAGGGGATAATGTTTTATATTGTTTTAACATGCTGTGAGCCGCCCTGAGTCCCATGGGGAGAAGGGCGGCATATAAGTTAATGAAAATAAATAAATAAAATAAATAAATGTATTCATTTAGTAAAAGTAAATGTTGTGTGAGTGGGTTCTAGCAGTGATTTATTCATCTTTGAATAAGGGGAGTTGTTCCTTTACCTCTTAAGGAAGCTTTGGTTTGCCTCATCCTCAAGAAGCCAACATTGTATCCTACCCTCCTGGACAATTTTCATACAATATCTAACCTTCCTTTGTTGGCGAAGATGATTGACAAGGTGGTTTCAGAGGATCTTGGAAAAATGGATTATCTGGATTCCTTTCACTTGGGATTCAGGCCCAGGCATGGGCTAGAATTGGTTGCACTTTCTAATGACCTCTGGCTAAGGGAAGATGGTGGTTGTGTATCCATCTTTGCCCTACTTGACCTCTCTGACATTTTCAATACCATCAACCATGGTATCCTTTTGGATTAGCTTGGGGAGTGGGAGGCACAGTGTTGTGCTGGTTCCTCAATTTCAACCATTGGTGATTAGAGAGGAGAGGTCCTACCCTTGGCCACTACTATGTGGGGGTGCCACACAGGGTTCGGTGCTCTCTTCTGCCCTCCCCTCCCCTCCCCTTTCCCCTCTCCTCCCCTCCCCTCTCCCCTCCCCTCCCCTACATTTGCCTGCCCCAATAGATCAGGCAGATTAGGCTTTCTTTGCCTTGGTTCCTGCTGAATGGAACATTGTCCTCCTTCCCTATCCATCCCTCTTGATGTTCCATAAATCCTTCAAAAACTGAGTGCGTTATCAGATCTAGTGGACTGATGATATTCTGCAATGGCTCCATCGTTGTGTTTAATTTACTCTTTGGTGGTTTTTTTTAAAAAAATATTTTTAGATTTTTCAATAATGATTGTTTTTATATATTGTTTTATTTGTTGTATACCACCCAGAATCACTTCTTATGAGATGTCATATTAATTTGATAAACAAACAAACTTCAACATTTAATGAATTGTCTTTAGAAGTTTGCAAAGTTTTTTTTCTGAACATAACTGTCATACTTTGATAAAGAACTGCATCTAATACACATTGTGGATTTTTATTTCAATGCTTGAATAATATTCTAAACCAATATTGGCAGGATGCAAGTTGATTTTAAAACCTTCTAAAAGTAGTTTATTCATTGAATTGTACAGATCCTTGGTTCTGTTCTTTCTGCTTTCAGTGAACTCAAGTTGGCTTGCCATCTAAAACAATTTTTAATCTATGGCAATGCACACTTCAGCCTGATTTGGAAGAAATGCTTTGGAACTCATGTGTGCAAAGTGCCTCTTTGCTATTCATTAAAGCACAGACATATTTTTTCAATGTTCTGGATCTGCTGGAAAAAAAACCCCATTGCTTTATTAAATGGAATCATTAAAGCAGCATGCCTTTGATGGGATTCCTAAAATGATGTCCTCTTTTTCAGGCCTATGCAAAATCCTGAAACAACATCAGATGGCTTTAATGAATAACAGAACAGTACAATACTGCACTCTGCATTCTCTTGAGGTTTAAAATACTTCTTCCAAATCATTTTTAAAGTGTGCATACTCCTAATACTAACTTCCAGGAATATCACTTTTTTAAAAAAAATGCAGTGCATTTCTCCTGTTTTGCCAGATTATTAACTGGAAAGCACCTTAGTCTACAGTGGTATGCTAGAACATCTCTGACTAATGCTCATGTGCTGGCTGGTTACTAGGTTGCTGTTTTTATTATTATCCTCATCAATTTTTATTTGTAATTAAATGGTACCATGGTATAATAAATATTTTTAAGTTGAATAATGACTTCCTTGCAGTCCTTGTAATCTATAATTTAGCTTATAGAAGAAAAAAATAATTTGCCCTATGCTGATGATGCAACTTTAATAGAAGCAAATGCAAGCTTTTATAAGCAAAATCAAAAATGGTGAAAAAAATAAGATTATGTTTAAATATAAAGAAGACCAATCTCATGACAATAAGTACAGCAACCAGCTTTAGTATTGATGATGATGATACATAAGTGGTGAACAGCTTCTCCTTTTTAGAATCAACTATCAATATTAAAGACACAAGTAGTCAAGAAATGCATTACAGATAGCACTTGTAGAGTAGAAACGAAGGTCTTAAAAAGGCCATAATGTGTGTTCATGCCTAAAAAGATCAGAATTGTACAGGCAATGGTTTTTCTTGTGACAGACTGTAAGTGAAAGTTGGATTTTGAAAGACAGTCAAAGTGTTTGAACTTTGCTGTGGAAAGAAAACTTCTGAGAATACCAGGGACATACAAATGGATCTTCAAACAAATCAACCTAGAGGTCTTACTCAAGGCATAGATGGAACAAATGACCAACTTCAAATTGTCATATTTGAATATATTATTATTAAATTCTCTTAAATAGCATATGAGAGCCCGTTCCAGAAAAAATGATTTGGAAGAAATATTTTCAACCTCAAGGTATAATGGTTAAGGCATAAGTTCTAGTTCCATCTTAGGCACAAAGCCAACTGGGTGCCTTGAGACAGTCACTTTGTCTCAAATTTAGGAAGGAGGCAATGGCAGACCACTTTTGAAAAACCTTGTCAAGAAAATGCATGGACTTGTAGATTTTCACAATGTAGGCTGAGTATTGGAAGAGAAAAAAAAAAGTACATTAAGCTGAAATGAGCAAAATGGGGGGGGGGGAGAATGACCAGCAGCAAGTTGCATGGACTCAATTATAGCAGTGATGGGTACACTGTTGGAAGATCTAAAGGATCAGGTGGTGGACAGATTGTTATGAACAAAATAGAAAATCAATCTATGTGGTTGCTAAGAGTTGACACCAGGTTGATGACATATAATCAGTAGAAGAAAGATTAAATTAGATTGGGAGGCTTAAGTCATCACACACAAATATAGAAGGATGACTCCATTTCAGTAAGACTTCATTGACAGCACTTTGTAAAGCCTCAAGAGAGAATGGCCTCTGAAAAAAATGGTCCCAAGATCTATCAACAGAACCAAGTACCAAATTATATCTGAGGTACATATCATTTCTCTGGTCAGAGACATATGAAAAGCCTCCCTCCCCCCAGCAGAACAGATACAAAAAATGTTTCACCTCAACCTTTCTTCGGTTTTAACTGTGTTATTAGACGTGAGTGGGCTGGGTAGGTGGGAGAACTTTTTAATTGCTATTGTTTAAAAAAGGTTGAAGCAAAAACCTTGCTGGTCTAATGCAAATAACCGACACATGCATGTCAGTCATTAATTCTTCCTTCTATCTCCTGAAGCTCAAATGAGAACAAGATTTGTAAATATCACTAAAACAAATACAACTAACAATAATTATAATCAGCCATGACTTTATCTAAATGTGGCCTCTGACATGTTTGAAACAGAGGGGTGATTGTGAGGAGGGAATTAGGATCAGCAGAGAATATACAGGAATTTCCATGGCAGCCAGTCTCAGCTCTGTAGAAGCATGTATTTCCACCCCCACTTCATCTCTATCCTCACAAATAGGGATTTGGTTGGTAGGAAAAAAGAGATTTGGCTTCAGCACATCTTCAATATATGAAGACAAGCCATCTAGTCAGAATCTCTTTCACCTCTGAAGCAGTAAGACAGGGGTAGGGAACTATTGCCCCTTTATGACCTGTGGACTTCAACTTCCAGAATTCCTGAGCCAGCTATGAGGGGTTCTGATTGTGTAAATCTGCAATAATCCTTTGCCAATTACTTCCTGCAGATGCCCTTAAATGGAGTTGTACTGATCATTGTCAATGTCTAGAATGTATGGTCTTGCAATAGGGAAAAATCATGCTTTTGTCTGAAAGTACAACTTCAGTTTAAACGTTGGAGAAGTTTATGTTTATCTGGGAAGTCAAATGATAAAATAGCCAAAGATGTACCATAACTGGAGGACAGTAGGCTGAAAAAATCACAGTTGCTTGGGTAAGGAATATTATATTTCAATGATAAGAAAATTTAGTGAAAGCTGATCCGTGGTCACCATTGCATATAGCCAAATAACATATCATGGCATGTAAGGAATATGTGATTTAATTTTTCCCATGATAGAATTATACAGCCAGTTCAGATATTGATCATAAATTGTCAGATCATTTTATACAGTGTAGGACAAGGTGTCAAACTGCCGGCCCGCAGGCCGGTTGCATCATACAGAGACCGCACCCACCCCAGCTCCAGCAATGCAAAAAAAGTTATGATATGTCGTGACACGTCATGTGACGTGGCGAGTTTGATACCCATGGTACAGGAAGAAAATCATCTTAATCTATGGTAGTTAAAATCAAAAGCCTGGTAGTACCACTTCCAAGTAACACGTTTTGTAAAAGGCATAAGCTGCAGCTCACAAAAGCTTATGCTTTTAATAAAATGTGTTAATCAGAAAAGGTGCCACCAATCTCCTGATTTCGAGTTATTTTATCTGTTTTGTTGTACTATATTAAAGAGTCATTTTTTTCTCTAGGTTATTCTGTCTACAGGCATAACACAAAATGCAAAAACAATCATAAGGGGAAAAGAAGGCGAAAAACTCAGAGGCAGCTTTTAAACATGATATACAGTATACAGTCTCACAGTGACTGATTGAGGAAAATGTTTCTGGAAGGAGCAATTGGTCCCATCCTTGCTATATTACCTCTTTCCTTGGTGAAGCCAGAATGGGAATAGCTGATGACTCAAATATCCCATGGAGAATAGAAGCTGAAGTGTTGGCAGATAGTTACAGCTGACCCAATAGAGCGTGCTCTCCTGTTAATCTTTTCATAACACTTTTTGTGAATTTGTTTGTATTCCCCTTAGACTCACGCATTTGGAAGATTCCATATACCAAGTGCCAATTTTTCACAGAACCATTTGAGTACCATATAATTTTTGCACTGGCCATCCAATTGTGTGAAGAGGTTCTTACACTTTAATCAGCATCACAGAACATTGTGAACTGATGAATGAAGAGTTTTATTTGGAACCTTTTTAACTTTCTATTTGTCATAGTCATTAAAAATTGACCAAAAAATAAAAATAAATAAAAAACCCATTACAGCAATATTTTTATTAGGGCATCTCAGGATGAGCTCAAAGTCACTAAGCAGAGTGGAAGTTTATAGGTTGAAATGAAAGTACAATGTTGAGCATTGGAGGTTGAATCCGGACATCCTCCAAAATCATGTTAGGGTAGCTAAGCAAGTATTTGGAACGACATCTTAAGTTTTTAAAAAGTAATTTACAGTTTGACAGGTAAACTGTATAAACATGAACCATTTGAGCCTTAAATATTATGTATTTTATGCTGCATTATTGGAAATGACAAGCCATAGTATAACCCTGTCTACTTCCAAGGAGCCATGTCTATGACACATGAAAGAATGAGGAAGAGAAGTTGAGAAATATAAACAGACAACTGATTGTCACCAACAACTTGTTTCTATGTTGTGACGGTTTGACAGACATCTAAGCGGAACTGTAAAGAATAATCAGTGAGGTGCATTTTACTTGTGATTTTAATAAAGGGGTAGAATTTTATAAAACTGTTCAAATAGATGACAATAAAAAGTATAAGATTACTAAATCAAGTGACTATGGCAGAATATGTATTTGCACTTAATGTTTGTTTTTCCATTCAGATTACATTGATGTTTGTTTTTCATCAATTCCATGTTTCTTATCATTATGCAAAGGTTAGAAAATGAGTCTTATTATTCAATCTGTTTTGAATAAATTATGTTTGTTTTAGGTGAGAGAAGTAACTTTCCAAGTTTAGAAAGTGCAGAGTTGAGTTTTAGATTATTTTTATAGCAAATCTTTGTTATTTTAAGCAGCCTTCTAAGAAATGTTAATGAAATAATAACTTCAGAACAAAAGTTACAAAATACTGTAACTTCTTCATGTATTTAATTAAAAAGTAATTTCAAAGATATTTCCTTACCTAAACAGAGAAACATAATGACACAAGTGGGCAAAAAACAGTGGTAGTAGGAATTACTTCTGACTTACTGCCAATTTTCCCACTGAGTTTATTTCTGGAAAACTGGCAGGGTGCATCAGAAATCTTCCTTCCTTCCTTCCTTCCTTCCTTCCTTCCTTCCTTCCTTCCTTCCTTCCTTCCTTCCTTCCTTCCTTCCTTCCTCCCTCTCTCCCTTCCTTCTTTCCTCCCTCCCTCCCTCCCTCCCTCCCTCCCTCCCTCCCTCCCTCCCTTCCTTCCTTCCTTCCTTCCTTCCTTCCTTCCTTCCCCAGGAAACTGTCACAGAATATTGAAAATGAAGATCACATGATTGCAGCAGCTACCCAGTAGTGCAGCAGAAGCCAGTAGCAATCAAGCAGCCACAACAATCCTGGATTGTATAAACAGAGGCATAGAATCAAAATCATGTGAAGTATTAGTACCGCTTTATAAAACCTTAGCAAGACCACTCCTGGAATACTGCAGCCAATTTTGGTCACCATATCACAAAAAAGATGTTGAGAGAAGAACAACAAAGATGATCAAAGGCCTGGAGACTAAAACATACGAAGAACAGCTGCGGGACTTGGGTTTGGCTAGTCTAAAGAAAAGAAGAAATAGGGGAGATATGATAGCAGTGTTCCAGTATCTAAGGGGCTGCCACAAGGCAGAGGGGGCCAGGTTGTTCATCAAAGCACCAGAGGGAAGGATGAGAAACAATGGTTGGAAATTGATCAAAGAGAGAAGCAACCTGGAATTAAGGAGAAACTTCCTGACAGTGAGGACAATCAACCAGTGGAACAGCTTACCCCCAGAAATCATTAGTGTTCCATCACTGGAGATTTTAAAGAAGAGACTAGATATTCACCTGTCTGAGACAGTATAGGTTCTCCTACTTGAGCAGGGGGCTGGACTGGAAGACCTCCAAGGTCCCTTCCAGATTCTATTCTATTCTATTCTATTCTATTCTATTCTATTCTATTCTATTCTATTCAACATCCCCAAATTTCATTCCCTTGGGGTCCTGGATTTTGGACACATTCAGTAAGTTAGCTTATTTGAGGTACTTGATTAAAAAAATCTTATCCTATGATGCAGCATAGTGCCTATGCTATGTATATGCATTAAAATTCCACTGTTCTTTTTCAGCCAGAAATGTTCTGATGTAGCCATTTCCTGCATTACCAGATTCCCAAATATTTTCAGTTGTAACACCACCCAGAAAGATATATTTCAAACCAGAACATGTATAAAAGGTAACTTAGATATCACAGTATCTTTTTCTGTATATATACTATACCACGGGTCGGCAACCCGTGGCTCCGGTGCCGCATGCGGCTCTTTCAGCCGTCTCCTGCGGCTCCCAGCCACGTGCAGTGCCCCCCCCCAAAAATAGGACTCAAAAAGTTGAACCAATCAATTCAAACTTCTCACGAAAGAAGTTTGAATTGATTGGTTCAACTTCTTTGGTTTGTAGGACGCTGTTCGCCATGGGCTCAACATAGACGGGAGGGGGGGGAAGACAGCTCCGGAGGGAGACAGCCCTGTAGCAAGAAGCCGGCGGTCTGAGCGGAGCGGCATGGAAGACCTACCGGTCAGTGTGGGAAGCTCCAGTGTTGCCGGTGAGCAAGGCTTGGCCTCCGCGGCCCAGTTCCACACCGCGATGACCAGCTGGATTGGCTTTCACGGCTCCAGCCCGGGGACGCCAGCAGCATAGAAAGCGGTTTGGCGGCGCTGCCGTGGGCGGGGTGTCCTTGCAGCGGACAACTTGGGCCCGGATATTTCCTGTGGCTCGCGGCTCGGGACCGGAGACACCGGTGGCACACGGCCCGGACTGTCTGCGTTGCCATGGGACCACCCCCCTGCGGTGCCAGCTAATGCGGCATGTTTCCAGCGGCAAAAAAGGGGCCTGAGCGGCAGCGGAACAAGACACTGGGCAGCACGAACTGAACACGGTCTTGATAAGCAAAAAGCCAAGGCCCCGCATCCCTCCTGCCGCCGCTTAGTTCGTGCTGCCCAGCGTCTTGCAATCGGTTGGAGAAAACAGGTGGATAGGATTGCAGCCAACGATAGTAGGACGTTAGAGCCGCCAACTCTGGTCTCCACCCGGGCGGGCAGGTGAGCAAAACCCCGAAAGCTTTTGTGTTCCTTTGCAAAGAGAAGATGGCGCATGGCCCGGGGAAGGGAAAGACAGCTCCGGAGGGAGGCAGCCACACAGCCAGAAGCCGGGGTTTTGCTCGCCTGCCCGCCCGGGTGGAGACTAGAGTTGGCGGCTCTAATGTCCTACTATCGTTGGCTGCAATCCTATCCACCTGTTTTCTCCAACCGATTGCAAGCCAAGTGCTGCCTGGTTCTGAATTAATAGCTTGGGGGGGGGAGCATGAAGCCCACTGAACTGCGTGATCCCAATGACTGAGCTGACTTTGCAGGAGCCTCCATCGGATTGGAACTTTCCTGTCCGATTGAACTTAGTTAAGGCCGTTCTTAGCGTGGTGTTCACATGTTAGTTAGTGGGGCTGACTAGTTCTCTGGCAAGGGTGCCGCGCTCCGGCCTTCCTCCAAAGCGCCGTCCTCGGAGGGGTAGTTCAAGGCACCACTTTCAGCCGGCTCCTTTGGCGCGGCCCCAATTCTGCTCTGGGGAAATGAGGGCTGGGCGGAGTGGGGCAGCGCTGCCTATCTCAGTCACGTGGAGGGCCGTATAAACACCACCAGATGGCTCCGCGGTTGCCGCCGCCACCGCCGGGGGAGATGAGCAGGCGGTTGCTCCCGCGGTCGCCTTCCCACTGCTATGGAAGATAGCCTGGTCCGCACCTTTGGGGGCCTCAGCCTCCAGCAGCCCTGCCGTGCCCAAGGCAAGCTCCCCTCCGCTCGCCGCTTCAGCAAAGGGGGGAGAGCAGTCTTTTCCGAGGGGAGGTGAAGCCAGGACGGCGGAGCCGTCCATACCAGAGCTGGATGTGTCGCCTTAGGCTCCACTCTTCAATCAAGCCCCATTACGTGTGTGCGCGTGTGTGCGCATGCGCGCATGCATGCGCACATTTTGCGGCTCCCAGGGGGTTTTTTTTGTGAGGGAAACGGGTCCAAGTGGCTCTTTCACCATTTTAGGTTGCCGACTCCTGTACTATACTATTCTATATACAGAAAGAGCAGAAGCATATAAATCTTTATTAAATTAGTGACAATCTGTATGATGCTTTAATGCTTCTACAAATTTGCAAGTTTGTATTTTGTTTCATTTTTTTAAAATTTGCATTCTGTCCTGCAGCCTACAGGGTATGTGCTATAGATTTTTTAATGTACATGAAATAATGATTCCACAGAATTGCCTTGTCTAACAACGTACCTATACTCAGATTCCCCCATTGGATCTAAATTCTGTGACAAATCCAACACAGTCAGAATAGAAGGTTGGGGAAGGCTGGTAAATTCTAACTGAAATTAGTCGATTTCGGTTCTTTGCTTTTGATAAGGTGAGCAAAATAGAAGAGCTAGTCTGGGCCACTGCTTGGGAAGGTTTAAGGTAAAAAGCGAAGGAGAGTAGCTGAGGAAGAGGCATTTTTCTTCTCAAGCAGATTCCATGTATATTAGTTTTTTGGGGAGGAAGGGATGATAGACCCTGGCTATTTTCAATCAATCAATCAATCAATCAATCAATCAATCAATCAATCAGAATAGAGCTGGAAGGAACCTTGGAGGTCTTGTAGTCCAATCCGCTGCTCAAGCAGGAGACCCTATACCATTTCGAACAAGTGACTGTCCAGCCTCTTCTTAAAAACCTCTTGTCAAGTTACGAAGCCTACGGTCTTTAGGACCATTACATGCTTCTAACTTGCCAACAGCATGGGAGGGAGAGAAGGGAGAATTTTCAATCCACAGGTGTCTTCTCAGTGTGAGAGCCAGAGCTGTTGAAGAGTTGTTTTGGTGAACTAAAGTTTCTTCTCATAATAATTACTGAACGATGTATTGGACAATGTGACCCGAACCTGTCAGAGAGGGGAAGGAAAGCTCCATCTTTTTAATTAACTGCTTCCTGCCATTTCCTCAGAGTTAGCTTTCTTTTAACCCTGCCGGTTTATATCTGGTCAATAAAGTATACATTAGAAAATGCAATGGCTCTGGTGTTCTGCTTTAGTTGGGCTTTTCAGCTGGAGGTTGACACCTCTAGTGATGAAGCACCCACAACATCTGAAAGTAAGCTGTTCCACGGGATAATTTTTCTCACTGTTAGGAAGTTTCTCCTTAGTTCTAGGTTGATTCTCTCCTTGGTTAGTTTCTTGTCCAGCCTACAGGTGCTTTGGTAAATAAGTTAACCCCCTCCTCTTTGTGGCACCCTCTCAAATATTGGAATATTGCTGTCATGTCAACCTTAGTCCTTCTTTTCTCTAGACTAGCCAAACCCAAATCCTGCAACCATTCTTCATATTGTCATGGTTCCAAGAGACAGAAACGAATAAAGCAGAACTCCAAGACTTGCAAATTCCTCAGAGAACATGTTTATTAGTTACAAAGTATCGGCACATCAAAAGTGAAACCAAATCTGGAAACACACATAACAATTCCCCAATACAAAGTTAAAAAAATCCTACCCTAAATCTATGCAAGCAACTACGTTCCCCAATACATCTTCTTGGAGGGCTTTTTACACAATGCCCAGCCTGCAGTCACAGGAGCAGCCGATGACCTTGGTTCCCATGGGACCAAAGATTATTTAGACTAGTGAAACACCTGGACAACTCCCCCTCCCTCCATTCTATGTGGCAACCGAAAATGAGTAGGAAAAATGGCTGCAGCCATGCTCATTTGTAGAGTTGACACATATGTCCAGGCCTTTAATCATCTTAGTTTCTCTTTTTTGCACTTTTTCCAAAGCCTCAACATCTTTTTTGTAATATGGTGACCAAAACTGGATGCAGTATTCCAGGTGTGGCCTTACTAAGGCTTTATAAAGCGGTATTTCATGTGATTTTGATTCTATGCCTCTGTTTATACAACCAAGGATTTTATTAGCTTTTTTGGCTGCTGCCGCACACTGCTACAGTAACTCATATTTAGGTGATCGTCCACAAGGATGCAAAGGTCCCTCTCACAGTTATGGTTTTTGAGCCAGATTTCACCTAATCTGTACTTGTACCTTTGGTTTTTTCTGCCTAGGTGTAAAACCTTGGTTTTCTCCTCTTTAAATTTCATGATGTTGAATAGGGCCCATTGTTCAAGTCTGCCAAGATTTATTTTTTTTTGATCCCAGGCTTCTCTTCTGGGGTGTTGGCTATTCCTGCCAGCTTAATGCTTGGTGCCCCCTTTTCAGTTGAGTTGCCTTGTTTGCCAGTGCAATGGAGATTCTCCTCATTTTGTTAATTTATTTCTTTTAGGAAATTTATGAAGTCCTCTTCCATGCAGCTAGGGAGCTGAATAGTTAAAAAAAACACTAATAGAACGTTACTGTCAAGACTGCCATGCTGCTGCTTCACTAGATGCCAGTCTGCCAAATGCAACAGGGGAAGGGAGCTGCAGGGTAGGATAAGGGGGGGCTAGCATAAGGGGAATTGAAACTACTTGTCGTGGCATCCCGTGAGAGCCGCTGTCTGTTCCAAGTTCACACAATGGAATGCAACACCTTCCAGTCAGCCAAACCAGGGACTATTACCAAAACAATTTGTTTGAATGTAATTGGACAGCTAGAGATAACCAGGGGGGAAGTGGGGAAGAAGGGAAAACTTAACCAGATGCTTTGGGCATGAAAGTTCAGATCCGGCTTTGCTACATTGTAACTACTTGGCTTTAGTAAAGTGTACCTTCATTATCAATGGATTCAAGTGTCTTTCTTTTCTAACTAACCAAGTTGGGACAGCTGACACTTACAATAAAACAAGAAAAAACTTGTATCCAGTGCAGGCAAATTCCCCTAAAATTGGAAAAGATACTTTGACATATTAGACCATATTAGACCATATCAGTATAAAAATCCTCCTTCCAATTTTGGGCAGTTGCATAACCCCTGTAACATAGTATTTCCATAGATTATTTTTTTTTTAATCTGGAGAGCATCTTGGTTGGATTTAGAGAATTCTAAGAACGAAGGAGGGGAGAAAAGCTTCAGTTACAAAAGATGCCTTGTGTCTACATACTTGGAAACCACCCAAAACAATGTCTATCATTAACAAACTGGTCCAAACCATTTAAATCTGTTACTTGATTGGATAAAATAGCAAATATTGAGAAGAAATCCTCAGCTGGCCTTGAGAACATCAGAGTGAGTACTAGGTGAGCAGTAAGCAGGTGCTTCATGCTACAACCAAAAAGGCTAATTGACTCCCAAGTGGGATCCTGAAGAGGACTTCAAATGTACTCTGAATCTGGGGTTTGAATAGCTGGATCACACTTGAAATAATATTGTATCATCAAGCTGTAGGAGGTTAACTCCTCTAGATTCCCCTGTCCCAAATAAAATAGGTGGTAATTCGGAAAAGGAAAAATCTCACTACATGGGCATTTTATTTTCTTGAATCCTTTTAAACAGCTTGTTGCTTTTTATTCCCTGTTCTGTTTTCTAGTGCTGCTGCTCTGTGTGTGTATGAGCTCACATACTTTGGAATCAGTGTTGACTCCTGGTGACGGCCTGGATAACTTCCTGTAATTTAGTTGGTATAATTTTTGAAAGTGGCTTGTGTTTGTCTTCTTCTTAGGCTGAGAGAGTGTAAGTGGCCCAAGGTCACCCAGCTGGCTTTATAGTCAAGGCAGGATTAGAACTCACAGTTTCCTGGTTTCTAGCCCACTGCCTTTAACCACTAGCCCAGACTGGCTCTCAGTGCTGCTCATGCATCTTTTTTATATTGTTGATGTTGCTTTGGATATTATTATTATTAGTAGAAAGGGATAAAAACATCTTGAATTAATCCCCGAATATTTTAAAACCTGGAAATCTCATTCCTTTTTCTTCCTCTCAATTTCTTTTTCTTTTTTCTCTAAACACAATTCTATATAGCACTGTTAAATCCTGTGAAACTCTATAAATTATGCTTCAGCCAGCTGCCAAAAATCACAATGAGAGGTGAAGTGTGAATCAAGATAATTTGCTCCTGGAGTTGATTCTGCAGATTCAGTGGTGCTCTTCACACCTATTGCGATGTCATGCGAGACATTGAACTGATGGTTAGTGATACTACAATCACTTGAATTATCAGTTGGCATGGCTAGAGAATCCTAATTAAAACTCTCCAATTTGCAAAATCTTGGGTATTGTTTGAGCTAATTATTTATTGGCTCTTGATTGTTGGGCGAACTTGGTGTTGGAGATATGTACTCGTTCTCTTCTGTCCTTCTCTCCAGATCCTCAGTTTTCACTTTCATAGAATAGCCTCTTTTTCTTTTCATTCACTGTTTATAAGCAAGTTTTATTTTTTTTTTATTTTTTTCCCAAAGAAAACAACACTGCCATCTAGTGGGAAAGGAGATTTTGCCCTTCCTTCCTCATTCCCCTTGTATTAGCAAATCCTTTTTTTTATTCAGGGTGATAAAAGGAATTATTGGGAGATGCTTTTATACTCCCACGAGGCTGTAATATCTGTTTCACCAGTAGATAGAAAAGTAAACCCAGAATTTTTGCTTTGTACTTCTTTCCCTGGGTCAACTATAACTTTGATTATTATACTTGATAAAATGTCCATCTTATTCAAAGACTGTTAGTAAAGTTCCTTTTTCCAAGATGAAATAGTTAGAGATTAGAGATGATGTAATAGTATATTGTATGCTATACATGGAGTCATGACGAATTCTAATTCTGCATACTATATCCTGACGGCACAATAGTTTCAACTACATTTAAATAAAATGAAATATAGGACTGTGAAGTATGTTTAATATTGCCTCTAAATAATATTTGTTCCTATTGTACTCCAAATTACAGTTCAGCACACAGGTCCATTTTTAGGGCTATTCTTGGGATTGGATTCTTCAAGCAAGAGTTCCTTTCTGAGCCATCTTGCAGATTTTAACATACACAACACATACACAACACATACACAACACCAATGCTTTATTTGGAAATGTGGCATCCTGTCTCAGATAAATAAGTATGCTGCGAACCAGAAGATTGTGAGGAGGAAACTCATCTGTTAAGGTTGCTCAACTTCAACCTAACTGGAAAATACATGTTTTATGACTGGCCAGTTTGGGAAGCAGCAAATATCCTATGGATACTGTTTTATTAGTGTTCTCTAAAAATGTCAAGTATATTCCCTTACCCAATATATTTTCCTGTGCTGCAGTCATTACAAGGTTTTGAGAAGTGAAAGCCATACAGTTTCAGTTCTGCCATACATCACTTCATCCAGTGAAGCTATTGGCCTGTCTCCTCCTGTGATATACAATATGCTAGTATTTGCAGGGCTTCCTTAGAGACTTGGGGCAAAACATTTTACATTGTCATTTTTATTCCCCATTGGTGTCATTGGATTGATTAGCCCAGTTAATTAGAGACCACGGAATAAACATAAATGCTTAGGGGATGATGCTAATTACTATGACATGGGCCTGCAGATTTCCTATCCTCCTGCTTTCTCTTTTATTGGAAATGCTTGCTTCATTTTATCCCTTATCCCTAATTGATTACAAGCAACTTGTGATTGGGTAATATTTTTTTTTTATTGAAAATTTTATCAAATTTTACAATATAAATCCCCCCCTTCCCCTTCCCACCCTTCGCCCCCCCTCCCTCCCCCCTCACTTCCCAGTGCCCATCACAGGGTTAACAATAACATAATCATACTCTAATTAACATTAATCAACTATTAAAATAACATATCTATAACCTCCTTTAACTCTCTTTTAAAACAGATATACAATTATTAGAAACAATAATAATAATAACAACACCTTAATAAGATTGGGTAATATTGAATGGACATAATGCAAAGGATGAATAGCTTACTACTCACCTGCTAAGGTAAGCAGTTTTCAGGATTAAATTGGAAGGGAAAACTGAGCCAAAGGGCAGGAATATTTTGCAAAACAAAACAAAAGGTATAGATGGCCAAATGGCTATGAATCCAAGTAGAAATAGTGCATGCTACACAGATTGTTGTAGCTCAGTAAATTAAGTGCATTTCTAAGGAGGCTAACATTATATAGCACAACAAAGTAGCTTTTCCCTTTGATTCCTTTTAAAGTGAAAGGGCACCCACAGCCTTTCTCATTACCAGTGCATTGGTTATATCTGCAGTAAAACATCTGGCCATGTTTAGGCAACCAGAAAATCAAAAGCCTGGCAAGATCTGTACATTTCAATAATGAAGATAGGCTTTTTTTGGGGGGGGGGGGGACAATGGTGTGATATGATTTGAACACCCACTGAACATCTGTTGTCTCAATTTTCTCTTCCTTTTTTGGTTCTTCTAAATCTTTATTTAAGGTCCCTGCTTATGTTCTATAGGTCTGGCTTTTCATGCCCCACCTGTTTCTGGTTTAGCTTCCATAACACTGAACAGTGCTTGATCTTATATGAAACCAGCTCTTCAGAGGTTATTTCATTCCTTTCCTCTTTGTTTAAAAATGGAATTTATGATATTAGAATCATTTAATTACCTACAGAAGCTATATCAGAGTCTAGCTGAAGTGCAGAGCTAGTTTAAATAACAGATGAAAGCTGAGTTTAGGCAAAGGTCACTTCAATACATTGATTTTTCTCCCATCTGATCTTAGAGGCAGAAAGGGAAGGATTTTTCCTCAGTAAGTAAAAAACAGTAGTCCTGAAGTAAGGTAGAATTACAACCACATTTGCCTATAATAATGATACATGCATTTATTTCATTTCTTTTGGTGAAATGCTTGGTTAAATGCTTCTCAGCATTTGGTTAAATGCTTCTCAGTTTTAGGTTAAATTCTTCTCGGTAACCAAAGTAAATTGAACATATAATTAAAGTAAAATGGATACTGTACATTAAATGTTTATAAAATAAATGCAGGATCTATGAAATATACAGTTCATACAATAGAGGATAAAACTGATACAACAAAATACAAATTACAACAGTCATTTTTTTTTTTACAGATACAAACTCTGATAAGATCAGATGACCTATTCTGGGGAAAGAAATCTATCACAAATACTTACCTCTAATTACTACCCAGTGCATTTCAGATAGTACATGAAAGAAAGTCTCTGAAAAGCTTAAAATCTAGATATTGATGACAAGAACTGAAACAATGTATTTACACACATGAATATTCATCACCAGATAGCTACCACACATGTTAATAAAAAATACTTAAAATACAAATAAATGAACATTATTCTTGAGTGATGCCTTTGGAATGCCATTTGATTTTTTATCCCTTAACAATTGTTAACAAAATTAGCCTTGTCTGTAAACAAAGTCCTGTAAAACAATTGTGTTAAGGCAGTGGTGGCGAACCTATGGCACGGGTGCCAGAGGCGGCACTCAGAGCCCTCTCTGTGGGCACACGTGCCGTCGCCCCAGTCCTAGGCCTTCAGCTGGGTTTTATAAAACCTTTTTACTTTAGGCCTCCACTACCATGTGCAAAAAAAAAAAAGTTTCAATCAGTCAATTTCAACTTCTCGCGGGACAAAAAAAAGATCTTGCAAAGTTGGAATTGATTGATTGAACTTTTTAGTCCCACCCAGTCTGCTGTTACCACCACAGCCACGCCCACCCAATGGGCCACACCCACCAATGGGCCACACCCACCCGGCATTCGACGATGCATAAGTGGGTTTTGGGTTGGAGTTTGGGCACTCAGTCTCTAAAAGGTTCACCATCACTGTGTTAAGGCAACAGGTAAACTATTTAATTATAAACTATTTAATTATTAAATTATATTTAATTATACCTCCCAGAAATATTTGTGGGATTCTCTTTTTCTGGTGACAGTTGGACTAAATAATTTTTTCAATATTTTGATGCCTTCTGGAAGTACTTATAGCAGCTGCAAGGTGTATTTGCTCAGGCCTGTATTTTAACTCTGTTTCCTCTATTTTTAAAAATGTAGAATAAGATTATAATTCTGGGTCTATATGTGCTTATGTTCGTTTTCATGCTAAAATTGATTCTCAGAAAGATATTGTTTTCTTTATTTCATTCTTCTTCATGTTTGCCACCCAGCAGGTCATGAATTCTATTTCTTCCTCTGATCAGGAAGAGAATAGAATAGCAAACAATGTATGTTTGACATACCCATCTTTGGTTTCCTAATTCTTATTCCACCAGCTCTTTCCTACTCTGCCTTCTCTGTCATTTCAGTATAGGGTTTTCCATGTCCTGGCTGTTTTTTGTCTGTTTTATGAGGTTGCGTGTAGGAGGTGTGTGCTATCAGTTGCAAATGTCATTGCTTTTCTCTACTCAAACCAAATTCTTCTCTTTTTTCCCCCTTCCCCTGAACAAGCAAATGATTTAGTATTCTTTTAAATCTTGTCTCCCACACAAGGATTCTGCCTACACTGTTTAGGCAACCAGAAAATGGAAAGTCATGTTTCATCGCAATTACGCTGCATCCATATGGAAAAGCAATTGGTTTAAAAATGATAAGATTAAATCAGGGAGGCGAATCGTGCATGAAATTGCTGGCAAGTGTTGTTCAGGAGCAAAAACAGGAGATGGGCAGATATGATAATGACATATAGGTAACTATTACAGGGACTTTGGAGTAACACCAGGGGTTCTCATAGCACCATTGCATTAATTAAGAAGATCTAAGTACTGTCTTCATTTGTAAGACTCATAGAGTTACAATAGCCCATCAAATCCAGGCCATGTCAATGTTGAAGTTCAGTTTAAAGCTTTCCTGGGGACTGGAGGCTAAAGCATATAAGGAACGGTTGCTGGAATTGGGTATGTCTAGTTTAATGAAGAGAGGGGCGAGTGGGGACATGATAGCAGTGTTCCAATATCTCAGGGGCTGCCACGGAGAAGAGAGAGTCAAGCTATTTTCCAAGGCGCCTGAAGGCAGGACAAGAAGCAACGGGTGGAAACTAAGCAAGGAGAGAAGCAACCTAGAACTAAGGAGAAACTTCCTGACAGTTAGAACAATTAACCAGTGGAACAACCTGCCTCCAGAAGCGGTGAATGCTCCAATACTGGAGGTTTCTAAGAAGAGACTAGACAGCCATTTGTCCGAAATGGTATAGGGTTTCCTGCCTGAGTAGGGGGTTGGACTCGATGACCTCCAAGGTCCCTTCCAACTTTACTGTAGTAGTAGTAGTAGTAGTAGTAGTAGTAGTACTACTACTACTATTATTATTATTATTATTATTATTATTATTATTATTATTATTATTATTATTATTGCTGTCCAACCTCTGCTTGAACCCTTCCAGCCAGAAAAAGACCCTCCTCCTTTCCCCACTTCTTAGAAAATTGGTTTTCCTAATATTCAACAAGCTAAGAATTATCATAGGTTCAGCAGAGGTTGTCTTCCTCCCCATTAGTGTAGCATTTCACTCATTATCAATTGACTGATTGATAACACTGATTAATTTTGATAATGCTCAAGGATCTTTGGTATTTCCAATCACTATCTTTTCTTTTAAAAAATATACATACTAGAAACTCTCTGCACATAAAGCTTGTACTCAGTGATGATCATATAAAGGTGTATTTTTTTGAAAGGTTTTTTTTTTCTTATCCTCATCATGAAGACACATTTGTTGGGAGTTAGTGGAGAATTTTCCAGTATCTGTTCCCAGGTTCCGAAGCTCCCTGTTAAGGAAGGCTAATAAATGTTTTTGTTGTCTTTCCAATGAATATGCAGAGACATTTATATTCAGGCCAACATTTGGTTTCCAAACTTACTTGACTTGGATGTATAATCTGGTGAGTGCTTCCAGACATCTTTCTAGCTTTAATCATAATCTTACATTTTATCTGTATTCTATTGTTAATTTTTCAAGTGGGACGACATAAAAGAAATTTAATAAAAAGGGTCACAATGGGACTAGTCTCTCCCAGGGGACTGCAAAGTACTGCAAAGGTTTTCATTTTGGGACTAGATAAATAAAGTGGGATCAGGGGTCAGGAGAGGAAGCAGGCCAAGCTAAAGCCAAGAAGCTCTATTTTGTCATTGTCTAATAATGAGTTATGGGAGAATCTTTCAGTCACCTAAATGATATTTTTTTCTTGCTGCTGGAATGTTTCTTGATGCACTTATTTTGCTACTGTTTCTTCCAAAGATGCTGAGATAAATATAAGCAATGTCTGAACTTTTGTTTTTGAAACAATAAAATTCATCTCTTACTCAAATATATAGAGAGATCTAGATAACATCTGGATTTTATATTTTAAAAACCCATAGTCATCATTTATTTCTTCATCTCAAGGGGTAATCCTTTGTTTTAGCACCATCAGAGCATTCCGAGAGCTTAATTTGAATATATACAATCTCATCCTTTGTTACATCATAAGGCAATGGCAAAATGTACATTAAATGGCCAATATCAGCAAGCTTTTTTCCTTTCTGATCCCTTTAGCTTTATTTACTATCCAGCATAATTAAGAATTCTGGAAGTTTATTAAATGGTCAACTGTCTGCAAGGAATATAAATCCTTCTATTCCCCACCATCCAGTCAGAGCTGAAGAAGCTTCTTGAATGAGAAGTGAAATGTCTTCAAAGAAAAACAAGAAAGTCCAGTTGCCTCTTGAAAAAATACCTTTGGGACAACAATGACCTGGATGACTGAGAATCTCCATAGAAACTTAAATCATAGCTCTTATTTTGCAGCTAGTTGACCTGAATATTCTATATGTAGCATAAAATTTGGCCTGCAAAATTTTATGACAAAGCTAATTTTGGAACCATAGAAAATAACTAGGTTTCTACCAGCAAAGAAAAATATTTGCATGAGCTCAAAGATCAGAGTATGATTATCACAAGCAAAGGCTTTGAAGAAGAGAAAAGTATTCATGTGATTATTACAATTTTACAAGATATGGAAACAATAATTCTACTGCATTTCTTTCCAGCTTGGAATAAAATCCCACTAGCAGAATCTGAAATCTAAAACCACATGGAAGACATATTTTATCCAATTCCTCTGAAGGGTTTTACACTTAAACTTATTTTATTTTTGTTTTAGTACATGTGCACATCATTTATTAGTAATGTAGTCTAGCTTTTCAAGTCTTTGTGTGATGATTTAAAATGAATAATTGCTCTTACCTTACCTTCCAATACAAAGGAATTATATTCCAGGAAGTATATGTATTGGAATCAGCTATATAAAATCATGGAGCTGGAAGTGTATCATCTATTCCAACCCCTTATTCTGAGCAGAGATCCACAACAGCACGGGTGTCAAACTCACCACATCACGTGACATGTTGTGACGTATCACGACTTTTTTGCATTGCCTCAGCATGATGCAACTGGCCTTTGTTATGTGGTAATTCAAAACCATTATTAGTTTGCAGTTATGATTGGGATCAAATGTTGAAAATATTTTAAATATTTACAATATAACGATAAATTATGTAATATTTATTATATAATCATAAAGTCTATTAGGGTTGGATGGCTAATGTATTCAAATAAAATACATTTACACTTTTTAACTTTAGCTACTTAACCCAGTCAGATACAGTCAGCCAAGTCCATAGATGCTGTACCGGTCTTTCACTGTGATAAATATTTCAAAGTCTATAGATGTAAATGTGGTTTGAACAAAGCCTAATCAATTAACCAAAGAAGGTTAATTGAGTTTTATAGTCTGCTTTGTTCTGTTCTCACAGACCTAGACACACAGTAAATTTTGGAAATATATCAAGGGTTTTTTTTAATACCATGTTATATGGTTGATGGATTGTATTTGGGAGGATGGATTTGATGTTTCTTAGGTCCTGGTGAATACACATGTAAACCATCAACCCTCTGAAGAATTGGGCTCTGTCTGCCTATACCACAGGTGATGTAATGGTTTCAGCAGCTCTCAGTTTTCATTGGAACCAGGTGATAAAATGCCAAATCCAGTTCAGAGTAATAACTTCGTTACCTTCCTAAAGATCTTTTGTTTAAAGTCTACTGGCCTTAAGATTTTTATGTAGATTGTGTACCATTTGAGTTTTCAGTACAATACTTGCTACAGTACAATAACCAGTTTTTAATTCAGGAACTATCATGCAACTGGAAGTTTTGCTAGTGACTTCCATAATCTGCTGTTTTTAATACTGCCCGTACTGGAGGCTGTCAACGATCAATGCCATCTGTGCTTTTGATGTTAGTTTTCAGCCACTGCTGATTCCTCAAAAAATGTAGCCCAGTGCTGCTCCATTGCGTTCTATACCAGGTTACATTGGTGTAGGCATATCGTTCATCCCAGGATATGCCTTAAACCACATCCTTCCACTTATTGTTCCTGATGACAGAGCTGGTTACTTACTAGAAACAATATGTGCCAGGACACAGTACTTACTTAATATATACTTTGAATATATTCTAATCAGTAGCATTTTGTCTATATTATAACCTGCTGCTGGAGCTGCTAATTGTCCATGGCTATATGTTCAACAGGTTTACAGTGTAGCTGTCCATTATATCCAGTGGCCATCCCACTAATTGTTATTGGTAGCCTAAAGTTTGGCCCAAATAAATAAGTATACAGTGAACAATCTTCCATATTAGCTATCCTGTGATTATTTTTTTGCCCACCTTCACCTTAATAGTTGGATTATAGGGCAAAATTGTATGTTACGATAACATGGGACTATTCTTGAAAATGGCAGATTGTCCTAAGTTCCCTTTATAAGACCAATTTTTAATTTTAATTTAATTTTTATTTTATTATTTCTTTATTTTATTTCCCAAAATTCCTAAGCATTTGCTCTGCACCTAGGAATTGTGAGAACTGAAATTTAACCTTTCTGGAGAGATGGAAGACCAGAGCACATTTTGGTTTAACATACATGAATCCAGCCACTATGTTGTCACTGATTTTATTTTCCAGTCTGACCTACAATTCTGGGAGTTCCTAATTATCTAGCCTTCTGTGCATGCTATTATTTCATTAATAAGAACATTTCACCCAGCTATTGGCAGTTGTTACTCCATGCTTGACCTCTAAGGAATCCTTATTTATTATTGATTCTCTTTCCCTTCTTTGCACTATACAGTATTTGGAGCTTAGCTAAAGCACTGAGTCAAGCAGCTGAAATGTGAAATCATAAACAGATTTTTGCCTAGTAGTCAAAATCCATTGTATGTTCTGACCAACCATAATAGGAAAATTAGTTCAAGGCTATGGAAGTTGTCTAGAATTAATTACATTCTGTTGGAGCTCATTTCATGTATTACATTTTCAGATTTGATATACCTGGAAAACAGTTAATGATTCATTTTTGGTGCACAGTGACTCATATCTTACTCAAAACTTGAGCTGTAATTTAATGCATATTGTCCCGACTTCTGAAATGTTGTTTGTGTAATACTGGTTTGCTAAATAAGCCATAATTAGCTGGGTTCATGTTACATGTTAAAACATAACCAAGCTACATTCTGGCTTAGTGAAGTACAGGTGAATTAGCCAAAATATAAAGTCAATTTGCTATGGATTGACTACTGTATAGGCAGAATTTACGGATATCTCTCCCTCCCCCACTATACATTAATTGAATGTGGTGATGAAGCAATGTGCCTGCTTCCTCCCATTATCTGAACATCAGAAGATGAGATCATTGTTTAACTGCATTTATAAAATTTTCTCTGTGTTGAAAAGTACCTGTATGCAAGAGTTTTCCTCATTATGTATGTGGTCATAAATAATATTCCATAACTTCTAATTGCACCAGGGTTGAATGCATGACCTGTACCCTTAAAAGGGCTTATTTTTCAAATCCCCATCTTTAATTCTTGACAATCCATAATTTATTCATATGAATGAAGGCAAATACATATATGTGTCCCAGGATAATATTGCAGGATCCAATCTGGGTTTTGTCTTCCGAGCTTTTGGACTCATGCTGGAGCTCATCTTCATTTGATATTCAAATAACACACACATTCCTTTTTTTATATAAAGGACTTAGCTAAAATGTTCAGTGAACATAGACTCAGACATTGACCTCTGTTCATTCTCTTCCAAAGTCCAAGCGGTTATACTGTAATGCATTCAAAATCCATTTTATGTTCTTATTTTTTAAAAACAATCTCATTTTCCTAGCTTGTATGTATTCCCCAACATGATTACTTCAAAGTTTTGTCAGTAGAAGTGCTATATCTCCATCAAAGTCATCTTCTTCCAAATATTTATTATTAAAGCACTTCTTATCTCTGTCTTTAGATTTGGAAGTGGTGGGGAGATACTGTCTAGATGCTGCTTTTGAACTTTTGTAGAACTAACTTATTCTGCAGGAAAATTATTATTATTATTTTTTTTAAAGAAATTTTATTTATTTTTTCCATCATAAAAAACAATCGTAAGTAAACACAATAACCAATCAAAACCCCCCCCACCCCCCCCGGACTTCCCAAACCTAATCCCAGGATAATATTCATATAAAAGTAAACAAATACTAATATCTCTAACTCCACAAAGTATCTTAATCTACAAGAAAGGATAGAAAGAGTAAACAAGCTTAAAAAAATCTAGAAACCTAAATTATATTCTACCACTCTGTGTTTCTTTTGAATATAAACAATCCATCTTCTCCATATT
>NW_015386771.1:1156910-1164598 GCF_001527695.2 Protobothrops mucrosquamatus | reverse complement strand
CTGGTATAACTCTTGCAACAGAAATTCCAATGACTCAATTGGTTGAGTTAATGTAAAAACTAAATCATCAGCAAAAGCTTTAAGTTTATATTCTTTAGTAGAAATCTTTAGGCCTTTAATCATTGGTGATTCTCTAATTCTAGACAACAGAATTTCCAAAGACAATACAAATAATAATGGAGAAAGTGGACAACCTTGTTTGGTACCTTTTTGTATATCTATAGGTTCTGTCAGATCTCCATTAATAATTATTTGAGCAGATTGTTTTTGATAAATCGCTTTTATAGCTGTCTTAAATTGATTTCCAAAGTTCATATAGTCCAATATTTTATTTAAAAACTGCCAGTCCAATTTGTCGAAGGCCTTCTCCGCATCTAGAAAAATAAAGGCCGATGGCACTTGATTGTTCTTATCCAAATATTCCAATAAGTTCACAATTTGTCTAATATTATTCTTCATATATCTTCCAGATATAAAACCAGTTTGATCATCATGTATATAATGTTGCAGTATCTGCATCAGTCTATTAGCCAAAATTTTTGCAAAAATTTTATAATCCACATTCAACAAGGAAATGGGTCTGTAATCCTTAAGTTCCAAAATCTCCTTCTCATCCTTCGGTATCAAAGATATAAAAGCTCCTGTCCAAGACTGTGGTATTCGTTCTCCCAACATAATTCTATTAAATAGTATTTTTAAAGGTTGAATCATTTCATCTGACAAAGACTTATAATAGATTGCTGTCAAACCATGATGGACCATTTCTGGCTTTTTTGCCTTCATCAGTTAGCCATACCCTTTTTATGGGATTCGAACCTGGGAAGTTATACATCCTAGGCAGTGATTTAGCCACTGAGCCACAGGTTCTCTTCCCCTATTCTGCAGGAAAATTATATTCTCATTTCATGTCATCAAAGATTTGGCCATGGGAGCTACAGCAATATAGCAAAGGGCTTCTTGTTTCAAATCAAGCCTTATTAATAAATTGTCTTTGTAGGAAAATCCCAAAGGACAAACACAAGTTATAAAAAAATTGCAGTAATTAAACACTGCTTAGATAAAGTATTAAAAACTATGACTTTACCCAGTGTCACTGAAATCAGAGCCCAAATCTGAGTTGTTGAATTAAAGACAAAAGTCTTAAAATACATTATTTCATTGAGCAGCAGAGCAAAATGGCCAAGAGAACTATATTGTACATTCCACAAATTAAAAGAATGGAATGGCACAAAACATGGCAAGAAAAACAAAAGATTAAAATGAGAACAGGGATTTCTGAAGAATCCAAAAATAGGCAACTGGATTACTGAACAGTCCCATGAAATGCAATGTGAAACAAATGATCTGCAAAATGCTCTTATTACAGCTAACCACAAAGTGCTCAAAACTAAGACAGTATAAAAGCTGCCAGTCTGTGTACTTACTAGAGGAATAAAATATTGTTTCTGACTGTGCTGCAGAGTAAACTAGGGTATCCAAAGCAGCCAACAGCAAACCAACAAGACATGAAAAGCAACAAGGGAAAAGGATTTCAGATACAAGTATAATAAGATCTGTTATTACCTCTCCCTTGGAATGCTATGGTCCTGGCATAAAACCAAAACTTGCAGTAGAAAAGAAAATGTGGAGTCTTTGGTACTTTGTAAGCTTGGTTATTTGCTTGCAGATGTTTCATTACCCAACTAGGTAACATTATCAGTGTGAAGGATTCCACAGTTCAGTCCTGAGCTACATAGATTCTCTTCTATTGGAGTAAAAAAAATCCACGGTTTCCTTACCCCAAGGAAGCCCTTATCCACTTGATGGCCTTTCAAAGTTTCCAGGAAGGGAAAGTCTAAGATTCTAAAGATGAAGCAGAATTCTGGAAGAAACCTGTATGTTTTCCTATTAGTTGTGATCCAGTTTGAAAAAATGTTTTAATTTCCTAAATAGAATATAAAAATTAGCAATTGTTAAATAATTTAAAATTTATTTCAGAAGAGAAAAGAGATTCTTATGCGTTGAGGATTCCTGCAAGGCAGCCAAGGAATTACTATAATAATAATAATAATAATAATAATAATAATAATAATAATAATAACAACAACAACAACAACAACAACAACAACAATAATATTATTATTAATAATAACAACAACAACAACAACAACAACAACAACAACAACAACAACAATAATAATAATAATAATAATAATAATAATAATAATAATAATAATAATAATAATAATAATAATAATAATAATAATAATGAAGTTTCTCCTTAGTTCTAAGTTGCTTCTCAACGGATTAGTTTCCATCCATTGCTTCTTGTCCTGCCTTCAGGTGCTTTGGAGAATAGCTTGACTCCCTCTTCTTTGTGGCAGCTCCTGAGATATTGGAACACTGCTATCATGTCCCCCCTCGTCCTTCTCTTCATGAAACTAAAAAATAAAAAATAGGTGACATACAGTGATTTAAAGAGTTTACCATTTTTATTTGTTTAAGTTTTTGTAAAATAGTATTTTAATGTGTACTAAACAGCACATGACTCATTGGGTAATTGTTTCAGAGATATTTCTTACCTAAACAGAGAAATAGAACAACCACAGGCAAGCAAAAAAAGCAATGGGATTGGGAACAACTTCCAACTTCCTGCTGGCTTTCACATTGACTTTCCTTGTTATAAGCTGGCAGGGAGTGTTGGAAATGATTATCACTTGACTGCAGTTGCATGCAGCAGTGCAGCAGCACTGAAGGGCCTACACCTTTGCCAAATTTCAATCCCACATAAATCATGGCCCCCAGATTTTGGACACATTTTTAAGTTAACCCATTTGAGGTACATTGGCCTATGATGCAATTAAAAGTTACAAATAAACAAACACAAGAATGTTAGTAGTATATAGTATATAGATGAAGTAGAAGTTCAGTAGAAGTTGCAGAAGTTGTGAAATATTGATCTAATCCTTATTTTGTTCCCGCCTGGACTAGTTGACACTTGTGAAGAACCATAAACCCTCTCCTGTTTATTTTTATCTGATGCTGGGGATAATACACAGCCATTAAGACAATTAGCAACTGTGAGATCAATTCTTCGTGAATTTGCTAAATCCCCTTTTGTAACTATCCAACTGGATGTTTGCAATTACATCTTGATATAGTGAGTATCCTGTGTATCTACTTGCTCATTTGACTGCATCAACTAACCCAAATCCTTCTGTCCTGGGAACAGCACTCTTTAAGTCTGATCACTTAGATCAGTGTTTCTCAACCTTGACAATTTTAAGGCATGTGGACTTCAACTCCCAGAATTCCACAGCCAGCAATGCTGGCTGTGGAATTCTGGGAGTTGAAATCCACATGCCTTAAAATTGTCAAGGTTGAGAAACACTGACTTAGATTATTTCACACACACATGCGCGCACACACACATGCGCGCAGAGAGAGAGAGAGAGAGAGAGAGAGAGAGAGAGAGGGAGAGAGAGAGAGAGAGAGAGAGAGAGAGAGAGAGAGAGAGATCTGACCTTTGTGTCTCTCTGACAGGCTCAGACAAGTATTACAAGTAGAAATAGTCAAGGTCAGTTTCCAAGCAGCGCTTTGGGCAAATCAGCAGAACAAGTAAACAGGGAGCTAAAGATCTTACCAGATAGAATATTACATGGCAAGTGTAGTGACGTGTAGCCTATAAAAGAAAGGAAAACGAATGAAAGAAAGCAAGGTCATTAAAAGCAGTAACTCCAAAGGTGAATTTAAACTAGTATATATAGCATGTTGTAGGAGGCAATATATACAGTTCTTTATAAAGCACCACAGAGGTTAGTTCAAAATTCCACATCTCTAATATTAATTGACGGGTATTATGAACACACTGTTGTGTGCTTCAGACAGGTGCTTATTTTGCTGTGTTGCAATTGTCTTTATGAACTACTACTGTACATATGCTGCCAAGTATGGATCCCCTCAGAGGAAAAAAAAAAGCATAAAAGAAAAAGTCCCAGAGGTTTCTTGCTGTTTAACTTTTGCACAACCATACACATACACACACACCCTTTCTTTCTCAAGGGAGAAAAATACAGAGAAATATTTTCCAGGGAGGATAGCTGATAGCTCAGCTGCAGAGCACCTGGCTAATATTGGAAGATTCCAGCTTTGTTTCTTGGCACCATCTCCTATGCAATATTTCTTTCTCTCTCTCTGCCTAGAAGAGATTTTGAAGAGTATCAGTATCCTACATGTGGGAATAATACACCTAAAAGTTGTGTCCAACCCATCACGACCCCATGGACAATGTTCCTCCAGGCCTTCCTGTTCTCTATCATCTTCTGGAGTCCATTTAAGCTCCTGCCTCCATCCAGCCACCTCATTCTCTGTCGTCCCCTTCTTCTATTGCCCTCAATCTTTCCCACCATTAGGCTCTTCTCCAGTGAGTCCTTCCTTCTCATTAGGTGGCCGAAGTACTTGAGTTTCAACTTCAGGATCTGGCCTTCTAAAGAGCAGTCAGGGTTGATCTCCTGTAGGACTGACCGGTTTGATCGCCTTGCAGTCCAGGGGACTCGCAGGAGTCTTCTCCAGCACCATAATTCAAAGGCCTCAATTCTTTTGCGCTCAGCCTTTCTTATGGTCCAACATAAGAGAACCTAACAGTATTGTGTGATAAAATTGCACCATCCCCACAGAATCAAAAAACGTTTGGCAGCTCTGAGTGTGTTTTACCTGCCATCATGTTCATCCACATGGTGGGCCTCCAGATGTATTGGATTACAACTTTTGTCATTCATTCATTCACACTTATCTATGAATGGCAAATATAGTCTACCACATCTGGAAGCCACCAGGATGGGGAAGTCTGTAATTTGGAAAATGAAAATGTAGATGGCCATGCATCTGTGAGAGAGCCCATGGTATTAAATACAAGTTCAGTCCTTAACATCTCCATTTAAAATAGAATTAGATGGGCAATGATGTGAAAGCCTGTCTTGAGAGACCTGTTGCCTTTTGGAGTCAATACGAGCAGTCCTCAACTTACGACCACAATTGAGCCCAACATTTCTGTTGTTGTGAGACATTTGTTAAGTGAGTTTAGCCCCATTTTACGACCTTTCTTGCCACAGTTGTTAAGTGAATCACTGCAGTTGATTAGTTAGTAACACGGTTGTTAAGTGAATCTGGCTTCCCCATTGACTTGCTTATCAGAAGGTCGCAAAAGGGGGGTTCACATGACCTTGGGACACAGCAACAGTCATAAATATGAACCAGTTTCCAAGTGTCTGAATTTGGATCACATGACCATGGGGGGACGCTGCAAAGGTCGTAATTGTGAAAAACAGTCGTAAGTCATTTTTTTCAGTGCCACTGTAACTTTGAACAGTCACTAAATGAACTGTTGTAAGTTGCGGACTAACTGTACTAGGCCAGATGGATAAGAACATCTACTTGCACTTACTTGGGGCTTTCTTCTGAATTTAGACTATACATGGATGTGAACCTACATCCCATTGAAGTCTGAGGTTATGAAGCTTAAGTTTCCCAGGCCTAGAGGTTTTATGGCACTAAGAATTTAAGAAAATGTGAAGTTATACAACATATACCAACTTAGATAGCAGAATGGCCAGATTCCAGAGGTCATAATGCAGAGAAAGAATCTATGTAGGCACAACTTTTCCCCCAAGTCCCACATTTTTCAGCTACTCATGAAAGTCATGGGAACCTTTGCAGAACGACTTGCTTTGAAACTGTTGTTTGTGCAATAGGCAAGTCTGGTTTACAGATGACAAGAGGTAATCTTCAGATATCTTGTTAGGTAATCCTGAAACAAGGAACTCATATAGAATGAGCTGAAAAAAATGTGGTTTATTACTGTAGTCATTGCTGGTAAACCATAAATTATGCCAGCGTGATGTTAACATCACGCTTGGGCAGGGACAATTTTATGCTTCTTCTTTTTTCTTCCAGAAGTATCTTCAGCATTCAGAATGGGAGAATTCCACACGCAAACACAAAAACTACCCATTTATATTTTAAATTGTAAACAGTAGGATCCTATTTAGTGTGATTCAAATGATATGTGAATAAGAGATTCAGAAGCATAAACCAAGTTTCCACATTATGTTAAGCCCTAATATGGCTTGTCTGTGGGTTAGTAGATTGTGCACCCTAGGTGCCACCTGCAATTTTCCAGAGATACCAAATGTCACTTTTCCTTCTCCAAATCCTCTTTCAGGCATTTTTTTAAATTTCCAATCAGGATTTCTTTGGGAGCAAAACCTTCTCACCATCTGAAAGATCTGTTGGGACAGGGCCTTATTATAAGGAACAGCTGCTGGAATTGGGTATGTCTAGTTTAATGAAGAGAAGGACAAGGGGGGACATGATAGCAGTATTCCAATAACTCGGGCTGCCACAAAGAAGAGGGAGTCAAGCTATTCTCCAAAGCACCTGAAGGCAAAACAAGAAGCAATGGGTGGAAACTAAGCAAGGAGAGAAGCAACCTAGAACTAAGGTTCTAGAACAATTAACCAGTGGAACAACCTGCCTCCAGAAGTGGTGAATGCTCCAACCCTGGAAGTTTTCAAGAAGAGACTGGACAGCCATTTGTCTGAAATGGTATAGGGTTTCCTGCCTGAGCAGGGGGTTGGACTAGATGACCTCCAAGGTCCCTTCCATCATCATCATCATCATCATCATCATCATCATCATCATCATCATCATCATCATCATCATCATCATCATCATTATTATTATTATTATTATTATTATTATTATTATTATGGTAACTATTCCAAGATGTGGGAGCCCTGCTGTGTTTGGCTGTGTCTTACTGGATAGATTTGGTAGATATAGTGTCTTGCCCTCCACCTCCTTTGCCTGTGGCAAATAAGGAATTCAAATATTGTTTCTGGCAACTGGATATCCTTGTTTGCTTTTTTTAACATATCTAAGTTCCAGGAGAGCTACGCTTTGCAGCAGAGCAAAGGCTTTACACACTAAAAAATTCAGTGGCTCAGATCCAATCAGCAATATCAATGGCATCTCCATCTAGGTTTGCAGTAGACTGTCTGCAGCCCAATAGAGCCTCTGCCAAGCTGAATACAGCAGGAATTTTGCTGAATTGCAGTTCCCAGCATCACTCATGCTGCTGACTGTGGTTCCTGTTAGTTGTAGGTAACCACATCTTGAGGATGACTGTAGACTTTAAAAAATTCTTTTTTTTGCTCCTCTACCTGTTGTCGGAGGACACTTCTGGAGTCTTACAATTTTTTTTTCTCTGAGGACTTTTATTTATAACTGATGAAATATTCATAAGGGCAGATGTAGATGGACTGTTATTTTCATAAGTTTCTTCTCAGATTATTACCAATCCACATGAGAAAGGACAAAGAAATATGATATATTGTGATAGAGAATTGGAAAAATATTTATACCACGTTTCTAAATGTGTCTACCATCCCACCACCAGCACTAACACGAATCTTCTTAGTTCCTATAGTTGTCATAACACCAAGTGAGTTAAACTATAGTGCATGTAAAATGCATATATTGTAATAGTCTAAGTAGGAATCCTTCAACTTTTACCAGAGGTAACAAAGAACAACAGCAATTTGATAGATTATGGTTGTATTAAGATTTCTATTTAAAATAGAATGAATCACACTCTGTTTGCCGCCTTAATAATAATAATAATAATAATAATAATAATAATAATAATAATA
>NW_015386771.1:1140254-1155971 GCF_001527695.2 Protobothrops mucrosquamatus | reverse complement strand
GGGGGGGGCGCCTTACAGAACTTTTAAAAAGACTCTCTCTTTTTTTGGTCACAGAATGCACAACTTCCCCTTAATTTATACTGTTATCAGTGTAAATTCTCCAAGAATGTGACTATCTCTAACATCGTTGGTTTCATAAATGCTCCTGAGGTAGACTTTCAACTATGCCTAACCTTTTAACTATAACTACCTCATTGTATGCCATTTTAGAAATACATAATAGGGAGGGTCCATACTTCACAAACACTTTATGTTTATGGAATTTTAACCAGGGGAAGATGAGTGCTAAGGGACTTTATTCAGTGGTGTTATTATACTGTCCCTATTATAGTGAAATCTATTTTACAGATCCCTACAGGACTCTTGTAGAAATGTGGGGCAGATTTTTTTTTACATCTTTAAATATTTCAGAATCAGATTTGGCTTTATACAAAGCAAGCAGACCAATTTTCTTTTGAGTAAATGTTGGAAAAAAACAGCCTCAGAAATGAGGCAAGAGAGACTAATTGTTTCAAAGATTATTCAAAGAGGAATATACAAAAATGTTAAACAACAGAAGAAATTGAAGAGAATCCAATAAATGTTATCATAGGACAGTTGGTAATCTAAATAGATGACTAAACTTCCTTAAATGCCTTCTCAAATTTCTTGCTATGATTAAAAAATAAATATATTAAAAAATAAGTTTATTTTAAAAATTAAAAAGGGATGCTTATGGGGGTGAGAATGACAAACTCTTTCTAATCTGGAGCAAGGGAAGGAAAGTAACTAATGGACTAAAGGCATTTAGAAATAGCTGGATTTTTGAGGATCAAGAGGAGCCAAGAAGAAAGAGTAAATGTTACAAGCTCATGGAAAATGTTTAACATGCTGTATATTGAATATGGCTACAAGCAGTACGCTGGTCAGTGTAACTTACATTGAATTGGTCCAAAGCTTACACTCATATGATTAATATGTGCCACTGGCTTCTGTAAAGTTCCTCTTAGGATTTTATTCAAAGAAGTTTGCCCTGATAATGAGCAGGCCCATGCACATGCCTAAGGGTTTTTATATGTATTATTCATCAGAATCCTCTGATAAATATGTTCTTCAACTTGGCATTTTCCAGATAAATTGGGATTGTATTTGTCAGAGTTAGATTCTATCAGAGAGAATATTCTTGGAGAAAGCTGAGAAAGTTCTGTTCATGTATGAAGACTGAGGTCATATCATCTCTATCCATAGCCTGCTGTGGGTCATTTATGCTACAGTATTTCAATGGCATTAGTAATCTGTGTTTGAACATGTTCCAGAAATCCATCCTTGTTTACCATGCTGTACAATAAGGCCTTTACATTGAGCCATTATATGGTCCAGTTGTTTGGGGATATCAAGATATGTGAACATAGCACTGAACTATGTTATCCCAAGTTTAGGTTTTCATGTATTGTGTGGACACAGCCAATGAGTATAAAATTCTGAGAAATCCATGATAGGTGCTTTATTTTTCTTTTCTTTTTGAAAAGAGGGAGTTAAATCAGGTCATTTTAGATTTAAAAGGGATTGGGGTACAGAGAAAAGTTCTTGCAAGGACACAATCTCTCATTAACTATTTGATAAAAAGCAACCAAAACTATGTGTAAATCAAAATAAAACATTTTAAGGTAACTGCCTGTTCTCTGGCAGAAATTTCCAGTGATAGCTGCCTGAGATTTCATTTATTGTGCATTTGCTTACCTATCGTGTTACTTTTGGATCATTCTGGGCACTATGTAATTTCTCACAGTGCTCCATAGTGATACTAATAATGGTGGGAGGTAGAAGGTACAAAACTGAAAAGATGTCATCTGTTCCCCATCATTAATTCAAAACAACCTAAAGTACTTTACTGAAGTTTTAGCTTTTCTTTCCTTTCCAATTCTTGAATTCTCTATTTGAAACCATATAAAAATGGCCAGAGTTGTCCAGACCCTTGAATTAAAATAAGACATACGATATAGCTGGCTGCTTTTTTTAATTATAGTTTTCAGTAAATTTCAATATTAAAGTGAAATCTGAATATGGGAAAATATAATGAAATGTGAATGTTAACTGGAACCCCTTTTTATTTTTTATGAAATGCCTTTTGCATTGGATAGCTTGGAAGCATGCTATGTACACAATGCAGTTAGAAGTACAGTTGAAAAGTGCCAGCTGGATACAGATTAAAGCCTACAGGGGAAAATGATAAAGTTTATTCTATGAAAATCTCAAGGTTTCACTGGACCAAAACACTGTATGACTGTCTAGATTATGTCAAGAGTTTAATTGGATCCCATTATTCTAGCAGAAGCAGGCAGTGGGGGGAAAAAAGTAAGAAAGGAGAGAGGGAGGGAGAGAGGCAAGGAGGGAGGGAGAGAGGGAGGGAGGAAGGAAGGTCTCCCAGACTTAATAAAGTAATCTTGCTAGCCATACTTACTTGTCAATAAGTCTCACCAAATTCAAATAACAAACTTATTTCTAAGCAGGCAATATAATAATAATAATAATAATAATAATAATAATAATAACAACAACAACAACAATAATAGTAGTAGTAGTAGTAGTAGTAGTAATAATAATAATAATAATAATAATAATAATAATAATAATAATAATAATAATAATAATAATAATAATAAAGTTGGAAGGGACCTTGCAGGTCATCTAGTCCAACCCCCTGCTCAGGCAGGAAACCCTATACCATTTCAGACAAATGGCTGTCCAGTCTCTTCTTAAAAACTTCCAGGGTTGGAGCATTCACCACTTCTGGAGGCAGGTTGTTCCATTGGTTAATTGTTCTAACTGTCAGGAAGTTTCTCCTTAGTTCTAGGTTGCNTCCCCCCTCGTCCTTCTCTTCATTAAACTAGACATACCCAATTCCAGCAGCCTTTCCTTATATGCTTTGGCCTCCAGTCCCCTGATCATCTTTGTTGCTCTTCTCTGTACTCTTTCTAGAGTCTCAACATCTTTTTTACATCGTGGTGACCAAAACTGGATGCAGTATTCCAAGTGTGGCCTTACTAAGGCATTGTAAACTTGGTATTAATACTTCATGTGATCTTGATTCTATCCCTTTGTTAATGTAGCCCAGCACTGTGTTGGCCTTTTTGGCAGCTGCAGCACACTGCTGGCTCATATTTAGGTGATTGTCCACTAGGACAATTGGAATGCTAATAATATATTTTGCTTCTTTATTGATCGAACAGGAAAAATTGTTTTGAAAAGCCTTGTATTGAAAACAATTAGGTGGTAATCCTAGCTTTCCATGAGTTCTAGGAATATTTGTGAATGATTTATTGGGTATTCTATCTGCAAGCTTCCATTGACTTCAGAGTGTCAAGCATTTGGCAGAAATCAGTTTGATATTTATAGTAATAGGAAATGGTACAAAACTATATTAAAAAAATAAGAACTGAAGAAGAAATCTATGCATTCTCAGTTGAATATACCACAAAATGGCTCATTCTCTAAATATTTAGGAGAAGATTTGTAAACAACCAACTGCAAGCTTCTGCATTAGCTGTAAAAAGAGCCACCACCAGTTCAAAGCAAAGCCGTTAGGCATATGATAAAGAAGTCTTCACCTTATTGAAGTTGTGTGTGTAGAATTCTACATAGGAAATGGTTCAGTTGCCAATATTCTTATAAACCAATTATTTTGTTGCTAAAGAGATTGTGATAGACTCATGCTTGGAAAAGGATTACTTTAGTTTTACAAGTTGTCAGAAAGACTGAACCAATATGTCTTCCACATGACTATAAGTATTGCACTATTGGAATTCTGGACTGCATGAAAAATATCTATATACATTCAGTTGAATGTATAGAGTTGAAGCTCCCTCCCCCCATGTAGAATTAGTAGAAATGTTAGAGATGGAGCCAAGGTGGAAAGTATTTGGAGAGAGACCATACTTAATACTTCTGCCTCCTCCTATTTTCCCCACAACAAGAACCCTGTCAGGTGGGTTGAATGTCATGGTTCCGATAGATAGAGCTGAATAAATCAGAACTCCGAGGCTTGAATCTTCCTCAAAGAACATGTTTATTGTATACAAAATATCAGCACAGTCAAAAGTGGAACCAAGTCTGAAATTCCCTCCAAAGAGTTACATTATTACAAAGTAAAAGTTCTCACCCCAGGGCTATGCAATAACTGCGCTACCCAATAGAGCAGTTTGGCAGGCGTTCTAACAAAACGCCCAACCCTCTTCTCCCCAGCGAAGGAATGACCTTGGTTCCACAGGACACAGCATTGTTTAGACTAACAGAGATACTCCCGTCCCCCCTCCCTTTCATGTGGCAACCTAGAACGAGCAAGATGGCTGCAGCCAGGTTCATTGAAGAGTTGCATTGAGCTGAGAAAGAGTGACTGGCCTAAGATAAACTTGGCTAAAGTGAAACTTGAACTCATGGTCTCCTGCTTGCTAGCTTGGTGCCTTAGCCCAGGGGTAGGCAACCTCAGCTCTTTTATGACTCATGGACTTCAACTATGCTGACTCAGGAATTCTGGGAGTTGAAGTCCATGAGTCATAAAAGAGCTGAGGTTGCCTACCCCTGCCTTAGCCACTAGAATAAACTGGCTTTGCATATCCATGGATAGATAGAATTTTTGAACAGCTTGATTCTCAGGTTTTTTTTAAACTGTTCTGAAGATCCATTCAAAGATAAGATATGGGACTAAATAATCATATTTATAAGCCTATTTAGAATTTTTAGCTATGGAAAACTGCCCAGCTGTACAAACTAACATAACTGTGGAAAAGTAAATGGTATTTAATATGTTTGGTAATATGATTTAGCCAAAGCAGATGAAATAAAATGACTGTTTGGGGATTGCAGTACTTTAAACAGCAGGTGGAAATTACACAACCAGAAGCCTTGACTATCTTTGCAGGGAGAAGGATCCTTTAACAAATACACACACACACACACTGACAAAGACAAGAAAGAGAAAACTAAGCTCTAGATATGTATATAGAGTTTGATTTTTTTTTAAATGTAGAGAGCATATGATCTGTTATCTGAAATGGCACATCCCAATCTTTACCATAAATTATTGGTAAACTTGGCCCCACATGTGGATATGAAACATTTGTCCTTAGATAGAATAGGAATTAGCTGTATATGGTAAAGCGTTAGTGGGGACTAGAAAATGATTCTTCCAAAGAAGGATTGATATAGGTGTGAGACTGAGACTTGGTACTGAAAATAGTTTGTATGACAGCCCTAGTTTAGAGTAAACTGTGTTATACTTGGAAGAAATTGTAATAAAGTATCAGATGCTGTTGGTTTATGACCGTGGAACTCCTCCAAATCCAATCATTTCAGGAAACCATTTAGACCTACAGTGAACTTTCTTTACACTTGCTGTCTGAATTCTCCCCCTCCCCCCCATTACACTTTTGTTCCAGCCTTAAGAACATAAGAATTCCGTGTGGGCTCAGAGTAAAGGTGTTAACCAGCATTTTCTTCTCACAATGACCGAGGGAAGCCTGAAGTCCCATTGTTAAGATATGTGGGTACATGTTGACTCAGATCTTGATAGTACACAAGACACTGATAGGCTTATCTTCCAAATTTGCCTCAACCTCTTTTAAAACTATTAAAATTAGTTGCTATCTATTTGTCTGTTTCTAAAGATGCTGAGCTAACTCATTTGCTTCATCAGAGTATCACTTATGGTGATCCTTTTCATACAGCTTTTCATTTGATTGTTTTAAAAGGCTAAGTAACTCAACTACACAGATGCTCAGTCTGATAATGTTGTCTTTAGTCTTCTTTCATTTTTTCCCTTGTTAGCATAAAATAATTCTATGTCAACTGAAAAGTTTCAGTCTATAATATCCATTACTTATTTCAATCTAGAATAGAAAGTCCACCTATTTTCCAAAGCACTAGAAGGCAAGACAAGAAACAATGGATGGAAATTAATCAAGGGGAGAAGCAACCAAGAATTAAGGAGAAATTTCCTAACGGTGATAACAATTAATCAGTGGAATACCTTCCCTTCAGAAGTTGTGGGTGTCCCATCGCTAGAGGCTTTTGAGAAGAGACTGGATAGCCACTTGTCTGAAATGGTGCTCAAGCAGGGAGTTGGACTAGAATACCTCCAAGGTCCCTTCCAACTCTGTTATTCTATGTTCTAATGATTACTTAATCTTATATTTTTTTTCTTTCTCTGAAATTAGTACACCTCCAGGCTGTACATTTTTCATTGTTTTGATACCTGCTTTCTACTGTCCCAGTTACAAAATGTAATGTTGCCTCATAGCCAATGTGTTGTTAAATTGCTTATAGCATTTTAGGGCAGCTGGTGTTTGACAGTGCACAGCTGTTCCAACCTGTCCTTAAACACCAGTTGAAGGAAATTCTTATTTAGCCCCAGTTGGTTGACAGTGGGATTGCTTGGGTTTTGTTATGGCTGAGGAACTGGAGAAAAAGCAGTAGTGAATCATCAGCAATTTGCAATGTATGGCAAACAGGTCTATTTTGTGAAGAGAATTGGCTTCATTAATCCTTTTCTAATCGTCTAAAGTAAACAAAAGCACACCAGCTTCAGACTGAGAGAAAAGCTGTGTAAATAAAGAAGATAATGAAGTGATCCATTGACACATCTCAGAACAGCTTTCAAGTCCAATTTTTGTTATTGGGAGGAAGATATACTAGATGGTGTAATCTTCAAAAATACATTCACTGGAAGGAGTGATAATATCTTCACTTTTAGAGCTAACCACTCCAGAGCATAGACATGCAAAATATGTGCATGTGATGATTAGGACTTTGGAGACATTTCACTTAATGTAACATTTTGAATTACTGACATTCCAGTTTTTTTGTTATTGTTGTTGCTGTCCAACTAGTCTAAAAGTCCTTAAATATTACTCAAGTGCTCGTACTCTACCTGAAAGTAATTTTCTAAATTTCCTGTCTTTTGAAACCATTCTCAACACAGTTTCTCAACCTTGGCAACTTTAAGATGTGTGAACTTTAACTCCCATAATTCCCTAGCCAGCGTGTTGGGAAAATTTGGTTGGAGAATTCTGGGAGTTAAAGTTCACACATCTTAAATTTGACAGAGCTGAGAAACACTGGATTAGGTGAATGCTTATTAGAAAGATGATTTTTGCTGCAAACATCACACAATGCTTTTTAATAAGATAGATAAGACATAGACTAAAGTTTCAGCCTTTGTCTCACACATGTTACATTCAGCCAGAAGTAAAAAGGCATAATATAAGCCAAGTTTATTTGTAAGGCTAGGAAGACATGGTATTTTGAATGGTGTTAATACAAATTAATTTCAGCTTTCTTTCCTTTTCTCTTTCTTACTCTATGCCTTTAATGTCTTTGGCTTATTATTTCTTATCCCTTTCCTGTGACTAGTATAGTATGTATAATTTGTATGAAGAAAATACATATATTAAGTTAGAATCATACTCATATGGAGGGGACTGAGTTCAAGAAGACTGTCCCATTAGAAGCCACTTTGTGGTACATGAAGAAAAAAAGGCAGAGAAAGCCGAATTTATCCTACAAATAAATTTAGCTTTCCACTTTCCTTTTCCTTCCATAAGAAACATAGATATTAATGCTGGCTGCAGATGTTTTTAAGAGCATGTAAATCAGTTAAATGCTTGGCAAACAGCCGGGTGCCTGAGTCCAAATATTTGCAGAGAAGGGTACATTGCTTAAACAGTCCCTTGGAAGTTCTGTTCTGCCACTGCTCTGATTGTATATCATTAGATATTTATTTTAAAACTATTAATATTTATTTTAGTGTAGGCTTAAAAGCTTGTCTTTCTCTTTAAACCCTTGTTGCATATTGAAGAGCTTGGAGAGGCAGTTTGGTTTGAGTAAACTTATGGCTTCAGTCTTCATAAACACAAAGAGAAGTTTTGTATATAAGTACTTAGGAAGCCTATATGCTTTTCTGTTTTGTATTTTAAGTTTATAGTTAAATGCATTTCAGTAGTAGCGCCTCATTCACTTTCCATAGTTTTTGCTCTTGTTGTTCATATAGAGGAGCTGCTTACACCTCCAACTCTGTCATCCCAGTAAATTCCTGAGTTTTGTTCTTAACCCAATAGACCAGTTAAATCCTGCAGGCAAGTTGGCCGTGGCTCTGAATATCAGTAATTCACAATCTATTTCAGTACATTCAAATCATTCCTCATTGCAGTAATGGGTGGAAATGGAAAGGAGTACATTATGAAGAAACTTCTAAATGTTTGTATTCATACAGTCTATTTTACTTCCTTGGCTGGCTATCAAATGCTGGCTAAGAAGGAGATTGGGCCCCTCTGTTCATGTTAACAAAACTAAAGGGAAAATGTTGGAAGGCTGAATTTGGAATTTTGTGAGGCACATAATTAGCAGATGTCTTTCATTTACCTATCTTGTTGATGAACGTGTTGGCAATCATGAAGCACAATGTGCCACATAGAAAATTATCCTGCTTTTCTTGCAGCTGTTTTTCTCTCTTGTCTCCTTTTTTGCTAGCAAGATTTGAAACATATTCTCAACTGAATTGAAATAATAACGTATTACTGCATCATACGGTAATGCTTTGGCTTTTCTATTGCCAGTCTTGAGAAGGAACAGGGGACAGGGAACTTTGACGGAACGGACAAAGATGAGTGGTTCTCTCCATTCAAATGGTTCTCTTATTGTATATAATGCATTTCTGATTAGTAATATAGGCATATTCAATACACATTTTAGTCAATAGATATGAAAGCTATTGCATTGGCATTCACTTAAGAGAAGCTGTAATTGTAGTACAGCATACACTGTGTATAAAACAAGCAAAGACTTCCAACTTGGGACTTCAAGGGCACTTCCCTGTACTTCTCTTGGCAATAGTGTGAAAGGTGTTCGCCATTTTCTTCTTCCCATTTTCCCCCCATTTCCCCCCTTTTTTCAATCTAGTCTAGTTCTCCTTTCCAGATCCTAACTGGAAGGTCAATCAGCTGCTGCTGCAGCTCATTTTGAAACTAGTTCCTTGGTTCATCTCACACTCTTCTTGTCTCAGCCTATCAGAATGGTCTGCTTAGTATTTGCTGAGGACATATTCTTATGAAGGAGGCAACGAAGAGAAACACCGCAGAGACAGCTGTACACCTTATTTTTGTCTCAAGGACAGGAGGAGACTGCATTGCTGGAAATGTAGCCAGGAACCCCATTATATGGGAGACAAAGCATGGATCTGCTACACTTGTCACAATGTCTACTGTAGTTTCAACCTAAGTAATTTGTGTTGCTACAATTCACATCAGTGACTGTATTCTTTTTCTGGATGAAACTGGGTTTTGCTGGGGTCTTATGTTTTTATCCAGGAGCCATTTTACCCTAAAATAGGAATATTCATTTTAACAAGAAAATTTCCTCTTTCTAAAGACGTTTTAATACTCCAGAGGCATATCATTCATTGTTGCTTTTTAAAACCTGATTAAATCAAAATGTTATACTTGTAGCATTTCTATTGGCACCTAACAAAAACTAAGATCTTATTCCAAAGTTATTCATATTCAGCATAGATTATACCATTCTCTTACAATCGTACCATTCCCTTGCAGAAGGCTCCAGTTATCTCTTAGTAAGAGGAAATGATACACACAGTTGGACTTACAAATATTTCACCTTTCTTTGAGTAATTGTTTCCATGTCCAGCTACTTTGCAGTTTGTTTGCTGGGACTTTTAAGAAATGTACCAGTGAATGACAGTTGTGGAAGGAGACAATTTTTGGAGGGGTAGGGAGAATTTCATGGAGGCCTATTAGTGGCTGGTCACACATTACTGAAATTAAATTGAATTCAAAAGCTGTCAGGCTCCTTTTTCTCCTGGGGGCTCGGGTGTTGCATAATTAATTTTTTCTCTTCATCCCTGCCCATTTGGTTGCCAGGGAAGCTAGATTACTCTTGCCAATGACCTGAACGGCTAACTCACTCTCTGAGAACTTCTGATAGTAAACCAAGAGTTTGAGATTATCATCCCATCTAGTGATAGGGCCTGGTTTATACAAACACACATATACGTGCATGCACACATATGGAAGTTTTAACAGCAATAGTAAGAACTAAAATAGAGGGGGGAAAAGAAAGTATATAAAAAAAGAAAAAGACAAAGGAAGCTATAAAGAAGTGGCTTCTGTTTTTCTTCACAGTAATTATAAGTAGAATTATATTTTACCTTCTCTTTCTAAAGTCACACCATGACTCTTGTTTCTACATCTATCCTGTCTAATAATCAAAATCATAAAATGTGATTGTCTTAGTTTTGGCTTCAGTATATGTTTGAATATAGCCATTACAGTCTGAAAACTATAATTTATGGCTAACTAGCAAACTACGGTTGTGGTTCAATAAACCATGGTGAAACTGTAGTGAAAAAAACATATGGCTTCATATAGTTAATGAGCCTCATCTTTGACTTAACATGCAGCACAAGACTAATTTTATATAGGAAAATGCTTTGAGATCACTTGCAGAAATCTCACTTTATCTTAGAGCTTTATCCTGCCCTAAACCTTGAGAAAAAATTCTTAAGAATATTATGAATTTCCAAAAAAAGAGAGTTAAATGAATCATAGAACAAATCAATTTAGAGTTACCACCTGAGGCTCAATTTGTCAAGTTTGGGACACTTTAGGGTAAGATCTAATTTTCCTGCCAGGAAAAATGGAAGAAAAGAGAATGACCAGCAGTAAGGTTGAAGAACATGGGTGAACCACTGGAAGACCTGAAGGAACAGATTGGGGTCAAATCATCTAGAGAAGGCCTATCTATGTGATTGCTAAGAATCATTACTAACATGTTCCCTTGTGCGGAACTAAAATCAGCTTTTAATTCCTCCCAATCCAGTGCTATTTTGTTTGATCTCTTGAGTTATTGCTTACATTGCACAAACCGAGATTCTGGCCTGTCTGAACTTGATCTCTGCATTGCAATGTAAATTGAAGCAAGATTTATATTTCCTCAGTGAAAATGCCTTAAAACGTCTTTCTCAGGTGGAGGCAGCGATGAAACACAGGCTGTTTAAGTTGATTGTAATTGCTGTATTCTGATTCCTGCTCTTCTTATTCAACTAGTGGCTTTTGTATTATTCATGCAAACATTTTGAAGATGAAAAATGCAAGAAAAATGTTTGGCAACGAGTGGCAGGCTGCATAGCTCCAGAAGGAAAAGGGTTTAGTTACAGAGTAGAGTATCAAAATGTTGCTTCATTGTAGCATGTCATACAGAAACTTTCACATCAGTATGATGATTAATAATATGAATAATAATACAAAATGTATGTGTCTCTGCTACAATAATGTTTTTCCCCAAGCTACCTGCTGGATCAGTCAAGTTTCTAAGAACTTCTGAATGTCCTGTGTTCTTTGAATAGGAGAAGGCCTTGTTGGTGCTTGAACTGTTATCTAGATTCTTAGTTATCTGTTCATCCAGGAGGTTGATAGGAAAGACTGCATGGATCTTTGTGGAGCTGACATAACTAGCTCTCCATCTAACTGAAGTAGGAAACATAAATTATTCAGTCATTTAATCATTAAATTTGATGTGTATTGACCAGGAACAAAGTATTTTCTCATCATATATTGCAATCAAAGCATTTGTTTCTAGGTCTGTGGAAAACATTAGGTCCAGTAAAACAAGATGATGTAATAAATAATGTCATATCAATACATTTTGTTACTTTCCCATATAAATATGTATGTGAAATTATCCTGCCTACCTTAAGAGATAGCCGTACTTTTGCAACTGAATGCATCCTGTATTCTGTTATAGATGCAAAAAACTGAGATTCTCAAGTTCAGATTACCAGGTGCTAAAGCATATGTCATGTTCTTCTCAGCCAACATCTGAGTAGATTGGATTGTCTATTCTGTAGTTAAACATTATGTAATCAAATGATTATGAATTTTCTTTTTGTTAAAATGATTCCTAAGCAATATAACTTCATCTCAAGTTATACAGTACTGCTCTGAAGGTATAGTTCTTAGGTAAAAAAAAAAACACCTGCTAGTTACTTTTAGTCCCATCAGATTTCAACTCGGAACTGATCTAGAAGTGATTCCATCTACACGATGCCCTGCATGATGCAGCCACATCTTGAAGATCTGCCTATTCCTAACTGATTTTCTCCTTCTACAGTGGCATCTATGTTTCCAAATGTGTTTTTTTTTCACCTGGACACTCATTCATTATGGCAGGTGATCCAGGGTGATGGAAATACCTGTTGCATCAGAGCATTTAGATCTCTGAGAGTGTGAAGTAGCAACTGTAGTGAAATCCAGGATGCCAAACCTTGCTTCCAGATAAATCTGACAGTTTAATGAGAGCACTAGCAGTGTCCACATCAGTCACTTGTATGACTCGTTTTGTAGAATGGAAGAATATGGCAAAACATGTTCAACTGAAGTATTTTCAGAAATAGTGTTCTGATGCGACCCTGACCCCTCTCTGTCTGTCTGTCTGTCTGTCTGTCTGTCTGTCTGTCTGTCTGTCTGTCTGTCTGTCTGTCTGTCTGTCTGTCTGTCTATCTATCTATCTACACACACACAAACACAGGGAGGGAGGGAGGGAGAGACACTCTAATTTTAATCTGGAGAAGCATTTTCATATATAGTAGCAATTCATTTATTTAGTCCACAAGCAAACCTTGCCTTTTTAGCATGCCTCCAATCAGACATGTTCTGAGAGGTTGCAGTCCAGCATTACTAATGCGGTCATCTGCAATGCCCCAGAATTTTCAGACGTAACCTTACATGACGCATTAATGTCACACAAGTAGAATCTTCTATGGAAAAAAAGCAGCATGTAATCCATGTGAGAGGAGGTTATTTGTGTTTGCTGCTATGGCTGAGGTCAGGTCCATTTAATTTTATGGCTTCACATAGATCATGAATGCCAGAAGAAGACAGAAACAATAGCAAGCAAGGTCAATTTTATTTTAGTGCTGTAAGTTAATACTAATTCCAGATTGCTATCACTCCCCTCATTCAATGAGTGACATCTTCTGAGAAGAGCTAGAAGAGGAAACAATTAAGGTGGCTGTTGTGTCATTTCGATTTTCTTCTCAAGTACTTATTTTTATCTCAGGCTTTTCAGAATAAAAAACTCATTTAAAATTTTTGAAACATTCCAGGTTTTGATATTTTACCTTAGCCATATATTTAATAAGTCTGAGGATATTAATTCTTTCAGTGAAATGTCAAGAGAAATACAAAGCTGTATGAATTTTTTTACAATGGGCTCAGTTGTCCCAGGTGTGCATGGAAGTGCCCTCTTTATTATCCCTTGCTGGCTCTGTAAGTATCCCTGGCCCTGGTAATAACCAGAGCTTTAAACATCACTCCTATATGAAAACCCATGGAAAATCTCTTCTAAATAAGGCCATATGAAGGCCATGGAATACAGCCACATTTTTAAGATGGTCTGGTCTGGGAAGTTTCCAAGCAGAACATAAAATCATCTGTTCACCCTTCTGATTATCTTCAACATGAGGCTTTCATACATATATTTCTCCAAATTAGATAAATCTATATACTCTACACCTCAAGCCACCCCCTCATTTATATAACCAACATAATTTTAATGTTATTTTTTGGTGTTGCACATTGCTATTTCCAATGGAGCACAGTGCTAGGACAAGATTCATGAAGAATGCTGGATAAGGACAGGTAAATTGGAGCTAGATACTCTTTTAAATTGATCTGAACTGCTGTGATTTCAGGCTTTATTCTAAGATGATGCACAGGTATAATATAGACCCACGTTATATCTCTCGAACATCAGACTTTTTAAACTCCCCTATGGAAGTCAAGCTGAGGGTGCTGTGTTCCAGATCCACACACATTTGTCAGATAAACCTTACTCTGATTGTCCATAGGAGTGAACATCTATCTTCTCTGCTAGAAACTATCCACTGTTCCTAAGCAAATGGGACTTGTTTCACATGCTTGTAATTTAAAGTGCAAGTTGGCCGTCTGCCTTGAAATTGCATATACAGCACAGTACAATCATTTTGTGTTTATAAATATCTCTGTGTGGCATTAACTGGATAACTATGAGTAGAGAGTTCCCCTTTTCGCCTTTCCCGGAGGCCATCTGCATAATATTACTGATACGGTTCAAAAGCAACCATCATCTCTGACTTCAAAACATTTACCTAGCACCCTGCTCTTCTGATCTTCTAACGGACTGCACTTAAAACATTTGCAAAAGGGAACAAGTGAGCATTTCAACTTTCTTGTTGCCTGCCTTTTTTCCTATTAAAATAGTGATATTTTATTGAATGTCGTTGGTGCCATTGTTTTCTACAAAGAGGTTATAATTCTTTCCTTTTCATTTATACAGAGCAGAACATTTGTTCACCTGCTTAAGTGGAATGGCTCACGGGAAAGGGGAATCTTATGGTTTTGAATATTAACTAGACAACATTCAGAATGTCTGATTTCAGAATAACAACATTTTGGACTATGTGGCACATTGCAGATTGCATGCAAAGCTCTGGAGTTTGAGTTTGCTACTGTACCCATCATGCAGCCTGTTGAATTTATCTATATAGTTACAGTGAATAAGAAGAGATTGTTGCCATGGATTTCACAAGGCACTAGGAGTTGTGCCAGGAAATCTGGAATTGTAATTGCTCAGGGCTAATAAAAATCTGAACAATTCCTTAATAACTTAAGAAACTGAATGCCGAAAGGGGCCTGCAGTAAGGCTGCATCACTCTTGCTGTCACTAGTATGCACATTTTGGGAAGAAGAGAATAGGACAGCTGGAGGAGTATTACTATTCCCTAGTAATGGAAGGATGTTTGGAACTAGGATAGGAAGCCTCCAGATCTATTAATATGCCAATGACATAATAGTTCAACAAAACATGGAATTTGGGATGAATCTGATCTTACAATGAGCAAATTTAGACCTGAACTTCATTACCGTAAAATTAATTGATCCCTTTTCCCAGGTAATTTCAGAAAAGCTTACCCATCACAAATCAAATAATAAAGATATCCCTTCCCTTCAGATCAGATTACATGAGAAAAAATATACAGTGGCTGGTTCCCACAATGAAATAAACATGATTGGTTTAACAGGCTTTTACTAAATAAACCACAGCTCGAGTTCAGGCAACAAAAAATCATAAAGAATGATTTTCAGACAACTATGGCTAAGTTCACACAATACATTAAGCAAAACCCCAGACCATATTATGCCTTAGGAGGCCTAATAATCATAGTCAATAAAGGGACTTGAGAGTATATGTGGACCTGCTTTGAATGATTTTCTCTCTCTCTTAGATTAAGCTTTTAAACACCTGCTTTGTTTAAAACATATTTCTCTACTGTAGAGCCTTTTCAAATTCTGCTAGGGATCCTTTGGTGGCAAAGATTTTTGCTGACTGATCAAGAAAGGGAAGAAAGGGAAATTAGATTCCAAGTCCTTCATATTACTTGAATTAAAACCCAGAAGACAGAAAAGACTGTCTTACATTTTTGACAGTGTTTATGACGTAAAGTAGTGTGAAGGGGAGGTAGGCTTGGGTGTAAATTCACTGGATGATTTGCAAATTATTTCCCAAAGATTTTGGGATTCTAATTATATAACAAAGGCAATAGCAAAATCCAAAGGAACTTGGATATAGCTTGGTCTATGCAGCTCATTTCTCTATATGGTTCAAGAATGTAGTAGGCAATAATAATAATAATAA
>NW_015386771.1:1121718-1140101 GCF_001527695.2 Protobothrops mucrosquamatus | reverse complement strand
AGCACCACTTGAACACCATTGGCATTGACAAATTCGCTATTAGTCAATTGCAAAAGGCGGCCTTACTAGGAACTGCTTCCATCCTGCGACGATATCTGTAATACCATCAAACATCCACATCTGCCTATCCCAGGTCCTGGGAAAGGACTCGATAGGTAGACAAAATGCCAAATCCAGTCTGAACATCTGGCTGACTGTGTGATGATCCATAATAATAATAATATAAAAAAAAAAGTTGGAAGGGACCTTGGAGGTCGGAGGATTCTAAAATCTAAAAGCTGAAAGTCACGTGATGGCAGTCAAACCATCCACCTAAGCCTTCTTGAGCTCTCTCTGCTAGAACCAGACCTATCTGCTTTGTTCCCTGCTTAAATGGTGACGATATAGCTGAACGCAACCTGACTTGGCATGAGCCTAATTATATCCAGTCACCTCATTTACATCATGATTCAGCCATCCTTCATAATGTAAAACATTCATTTCTTGGTCTTTAACAGGGAATACATCTTTGCTCTTCCTTAACTGCCCCAGGGATGAATCAAAGTCTCTATCTGCACGTTTTTTTTTTCCAAACTGAGCTATGTGTCTGTGACTATATGAATAGATAGCTACAGAGTAAAGATCAGTGGTGGGATTCAGCCAGTTCACACCACTTCGGCAGAACCGGTAGCTAATTTTTTGTTGCCCAGGCCCTGAATGGATTTCCGGAAGTGGCATCCACACAGAGAACCGGTTGTTCACATATTTGAATCCCACCGCTGGTAAAGAACCAAAAGAATCTAATTGCTCTTTAAGAATGCTGGATTCCCCCAGCCTAGTTCAAGGCATGACATATAGGGCCCTCCTTCGTATAACTCTGAAAAGTCCAGTTGATTTGTAAGATTACCTGAATCATTGTGACTGCTCTCCTGGAATACTACTGGATGGAAGGTCTGAACAGGACACCCTGCCTTTAGGAGTTATATTACCTTTTGCTGCTTTTGTTTAATTGGCAATTAGTGATTTGTATATTGAGGATTATAAACCTTTTTCTTTTTTCACAGTTCCTGGAATTCTTATTCACTCTAAAGTACGTCAGAACCTACAGGTATAGAGTCAGAGATTTGTTACTAGTAAGGTAATGTAGGTAAACTATGAAAACATATTGGATAGTGGGATTTAAAGAGGGTACTAGTGAACGAGAAATTCTTACATATATATGTACCATATGTCATGACGAATTGTTGGTAGTAGGAACTCAACATGTTTAGACGTCAAAAGCAAAAATCTACTTTAATAATGTTCAGCTGCACTTCCCATCCACTTATACTAAGTGTAAGGATCTATCTCAGCTAACCACCCAAGAAAGCAGAACTCTTGAAACAGGCATTGTCTCAAAAGGAAATTTTTATTAGGGGTTAGTGATAGTAGGGAAGTCAAGGCGAGATCTGGGGAAAATCCCGCTTAAATGGTATAGTTAAACCAGCAATATTCCTCCTCCCACCAAAGTCATAATGTCCATTTGAAATCCACAGGTGGCACAATGTGTGGGTAACTGGCACAGTTGGCGTGCATCTCGAGATCTTTTCCAGTTTTGTTTCTCTGTAACTGTCTCCCTGATAAGGGAGACACATTCCTTTCTCAAGTGGATAGAGGTGGGAGAAGAAAAACAGAAAGCGAAAGTTGTCCCAAGTGAAAGCAAATATCCCCCTCCCCCCAGCAGAATGGCAGGCCCCAAAGCAAAAGCACAAGAGTATATATGCAAGGAAGACAATAAGGATTTGGGGACCTGACATATGCCCCCCCCTAAAAGAACGGGAAATCCACCTAAAAGACAAAAAGGGAGGGGAACAAACAATACAGGCATATTAATTAGGCTTATCAGGATATTGAGAATGGAAACATCTTAGAAGTTTAGGGGCTCTAACATGTTTCTTGTACACCCACTCATTCTGGGCAGAAGGGAGATTCTTCCAAGCTACTAAGTACTGCATCACCCCATGGTGTATTCGAGAGTCCAAAATGTCCTTAATCTCAAAGTGTTATTCACCCTCAACCATGATAGGTGTGGGTGCCTGAGGTGTAGGAGGCCTAAGGTTAGAAGTAACCTCCGATTTGAGTGAACTGCAGTGGAAAACAGGGTGGATTTTCTGTAGGGAAAGGTCCTACAAATTTAGGGCCTAATTTCTTAGAAGGCTGTCAAGTTTGCAAATACTTAATGGAAAGGTATACTCAGTCACCAACTTTATATAGTTTTTGCTCCACCCTCCATTTATTGGCCTGAGTCTTATAGGCTTCTCTGGCTTCATCCAGAGCTTTTCTGACTACTGGCCAGGTATTTTGTAACTGTTTAATCCATTCTTGCAAGGAGGGGATTTCAGGCTCCTTGATAGGGAGTTCAGGCATGGCCACAAATGTTTGACTATTAGCTACTTGAAATGGAATGAAACCTGTACTGGAGTGCACAGCATTATTATAAGCCACCTCAGCAAATGGTAACAGGTCAGACCAATTGTCCTGCTGATAATTAATGAAACATCTCATGTATTGTTCTAGAACTGAGTTCAGTCTCTTTGTCCCCCCATTTGTTTGAGGATGATGCAAAGATGATAACCCTTGACTAGAACCCATCAAATCCAGAAAAGCTTTCCAGAACTTAGAGGTGAATTGAACCCCTCTGTCTGAAATTATAAGTTGTGGTGCCCCATGAAAATGATATACATTTTGCACAAAGAGTTTAGCTAAAGTTTTTGCAGTTGGGATCTTGGGGCATGGAATGAAATGAACTTGTCTAGAGAACAAATCAGTTACAACCCAAATTACAATGTTTCCAGCACTTTCAGGCAACTCCACAATAAAATCCATAGAGATCTCTCTCCAGGGTCTCACCGGGCAATATAGGTGCTTGTGTTGATCGATCTCTACTTCCTCAGCTAGCGGGCACCAGTTGTACAGCTGTCCCGGGGCTCTGCAAGCTATGCAGGCATTATATAGCTCTTCGTTGAGTCCATCCTGGAAACGGCTTACCAGGATGTCTTCCGGCCAGCGAAGGTGACTGGCCAGCTCTCTGAATTCTTCAATGTATTCAGTGACTGGTCTCCTTCCTTGCTTCACTGTTTTTATGCGTTCCCAGGCTTTCTTGTCTGCCAGCCAAGGTGAAACCAATCCTAATCAGTGCCAGATTAGGTTTGAATGACAATATGCTATTAAAATATCATCATAGAGGTAGAATGATTCAGAGAATCCAAGGACAATGTTGGAGACTTTAGGGGTCTGGGTATGTTGCATACCAACTACAATTAGATATTCTGGAAGAAGAATTTATTGTCTCTTGTCATTCTGATGCAGCTCCTTCAGCCAATTCTATCTGTTTTTATTAGCTCTGCTTATATAATTGTTAATGGTCCTTACTTGACCAATCATGACTTAACAATGAATGTCAGGTGTTCAAGAAACAAATGAATATCAGTTTAGAGAATGTAAAAAATAGTCCCCTACTCATTCAGTACAAGATGTGCTATCTCTTAAAAGACGTATAAATAATTATAATGGACTGAGAAAAAGGCAGACCCTGAGAGAGACAAGAAACCAATTGATATACGCCTCTTGATCCAAATATGTAGTTCTGTTCTGGTAATTTACAACTCTTTAGTCAGTGCCTCACATCCTTCACCCACTGCTTCTAATTCCTGTCTTCGCTTATCAACCCATAGGTTGGATCAGACTAAAAACAAATGCCTTATCAGTTTAAACAGGTATAGAGTCACAATCAATTAGAACAGATATAGAGACTGAATTTTGCAATTCTAAATTCCCTCCTCCTTCACTTTATCTTCATGTGAATTAGTGAGGGACTTGTTTTCTCAGATTAGTTTCTTGGAATGGACTTAAGCCCCACCTGTCTGATCATTGCCTTGATAACAGATCTTTCCACTGTCCTTCAAGGCCATTCTCTATGCTCTCTACACCACCATTTTAGGTTGCTATATGCAGCAGAGGACTATGGATTTGGACTGGATTATAACTGAGAACATCCTGATCAAAGAGAGGCAGGTTTCCAAGAAGGTTGTTCTTTTCTTTATTGCACTCTAAAAACTAAAGAAGCAGCAGAACCATGCAGTTTCTCCACTCCAAAAGAGGTGAAGAAAGCCTATAGCCAGCCAGCAGCTGGTAAAACACCTTTTTTTTCCTGGCTGAAAGATTATGTGAAGCCAGTAGCAATTTAGAAAGAACTGGTAGAAACAGAAGCTAGGCAATTTCATGGCTAAATTTTGGCTAAGAATTCTGCTCAGGTAACAAAGAAAAAAGAACTGTTCATAAGATTGTTATTTATGTATTATGTTTACAGGTAGTCCTTGACTTACAACAGTTCATTTAGTGACCATTCAGAGTTACAACCGCACTGAAAAAGTGACTTATAACATTTTTCACACTTATGACCGTTGTTGCATCCCCATGGTCATGTGATTTACATTCGGATGCTTGACAACTGGTTCACATTTGTGATAGTTGCAGTGTCCTGGGGTCTTGTGATCCCCTTTTGCAATCTTCTGACATACAAAGTCAATGGGGAAACCAGATTCACCTAACAACTATGTTACTAACTTAACAATTGCAGTGATTATTTAACAAATATAGCAAGAAAAGTCATAAAATGAGAGAAACTCACATAACAAATTTCTCACTTAGCAATATAAACTTTGGCCTCAACTGTAGTCATAACTCAAGGACTACCTGCATTTCTATTTTTTTTTTTACTGATTTTCCAAACTAGTTTGTATCTGAGTATTTTATTTCTATTTGGAATGTGTCTATGCTGATCTATGAACATAATAATCTATTCATTCCTCCATTTCAGCTTCTATGGCTTTGTTTTTAATTTGATTCTGGTTGGTGAACCTTAGAATTAGTAGATCACACTAGCTTTAAAAATGTCCATTCCTGATATAAAAGTGCAACAATAATAATAAGAATTTTTTTTTTGAGACATTGGCTGCACCTTGCAGGAACCATATATTGATGACAAATAAGCACACGTCTTGTGTTAAATGCCTGAAAAATAGCCACTACATAGGAAACAATTCAAATGTCTCTCGTGTCCCATCAAAATCTCCAAAGTCAGCAAAAAATAAATAAATATGAAACTACCAACTGTGTGCCAACACAAGGCATCTAAAAATCATTTAAAGATATGTTTTCCTTAGTTGCTCCTTGTCTATGCCGTTTCCTAGGTATTTTTATGCTGCACATTTTTCCTTCTGACATCTATCAAGTATAGGCATAAAGCAGCATAGTAATGTATACTTACATATCTTTATCCCTCTCATGTAATATCTGGTGGAAATTACCTGTCCTTAAACCTAGAAGGAAAGATTTAGCATTTGTAAAAGCAAACAGATATTTGCAGAGCCCATCACGGATGCGCTCCATAAATACCTTATTTGTAGAAATGTGGCAATGCCTGCATGAGTCTTATAATCTCTTTTTTAAACAGTTCCAATATAAAAAGTTGGACCCATTTTTCATTTATCAAAAAAAGTTTGGGCAGATCTCTGACAACCCACTCTTAAACAGACAAAGTTACGAAGATTTTGCCATCGGTTGTTTTCATTGTTGTAACATATCATGGTCTGCATTATTTAAATTTGGGTTTTAATTTGTATTATCTCCTCTAAAATTCTGGAACAGGTAAAGCTATACACTGAAGCAATTGAAGTATTATCCTTACTCATTTTCTAAATAAGGAAATGGTCTTATGAGATCCAAATCCAGAAATGTAGCTAAATATTTATAGTAAATCTTTTTACCTTTTCTAAGGTTGGTTTATGATGCTTCAATGGCATTTATTCTCCCCCCCCCCCCCAAATCCTTTAAGCTAATGCCTGCCTAGAGTGCATTGAGAATCCTGTAAGAATTCTCAGGAAAACAACACACCCTATGAAAAGAACACAGTGGAATTCTAATAATAAATATTTGCTTCCTTTCTCTTGCAGATTGATTTGGAGCCAGAAGGAAGAGTGTACGTCATCATAGATCTTTCAGGCTCTTCAGGTGAAGGTAAGACTGCTAGATTTTATTGTATTCACTCAAAGATATACGCATATATTTCAGCTTGATCAAGAGCTCTTTATCCAAATATACAGATTTCTGTGTGTCTGGGGCACAGGAAGCTAAGCCAATCAAGGACTCCCTTATATGTGTGGGCATGCACACATTCTAAGAAGAAAGTTCCCAGATGTTTATGGAGATTTTCAGTCATCCAGGTCATGGCTGTCTCAAAGGTGCTTTCTTTCAAAAGGCAACTAGACTTTCTTATTTTGCTTGAAGAGTTTCCCTTCTCATCCAAGAAGCTTCTTCAGAAGAACAAGAAAGCCCAGTTGCTTATTGAAAGAAAGCACCTTTGGGACAAAGTTCCCAGATGATTGACAGATGAAAAAAAAAACCAGCTCCCAGCAGAAAGAGTATTTAGATAGGGAACCTATTACTTAGAGAAGTGCCGAGGCCTCTTCACTGGATGTATTCCAGCAGAAATTAAATAGCCAGTTGTTAAAGATGCTTTAATTTGGATTCCAGTATTGAACAAGAGGTTAGAGTCTGGCCTAAGTGGCTCCTTCTTCTCTGTGATTCTGCTATAGCAGCATGCCACAGGTTAGTTTTTTGTATTCAGCCAGCGATGGAATAAATCTGATACTGTGTTTCTTTCTGTGTTTTTCTGCAGTCAGGAGATTGTACCCTTGATCAATGCCTAAAGGACAACCTTGAAAGTTTCATGCAAGTAGTTCAGAACTTTCTTAAAAAGAGAGAATAAAATAATAATTATTGTGGGAGATGGTACAAGTTTTGACTGACAATATATATATCACAATAATGAGTGTACAGCATATTGTCAGGATATACTTGTACCATGTTCAATGATGATTATTTTATTCTCTTTTTTTTAGAAAGTTCAGAGCTATTTGCATGAATATACACACAGACACAAAACACACACCCCTACCCAAACCATGCAGTAGAATGTTATTAATAGTCTATAAGATTTTTCAGAGAAACTGAATGCATTGGTTCATTGATCATCATTTGGAACATAAACTAGTTTGAACTGTATTTGCATGATTTGTCTATTGAACTTGGTACTTATACTATTATGACCACAAGACTACAGAAGCAAAATAGAACCAGCATATTGATTTGAAAACAAATCTCTAACATTTATTACACAAATATATATTATTGCCCATTTTAATGAAATAATTTTGGGCAGCTAAGAAGTGTTAAAAGCAATATGTTTACACACACACACACACACACACACATCGTTATATGTATATTGGTTAATGGTCAGTGGCTAATGAAGTTTATATTCTCTCATTTGCCCACTTTCTTGCAAACACACCTGTTTTTTTTAGCTGCTTCTGCATAATCAAAAACAGTCTGGATTTTATTGTAAATAAAAGTACATTGGATTTTATTCTTTCTTAATAATCTCCAGAAGAGTTTTGAACTGCTGGAATATATTTATTAAAAAGCTAAGAGTGTTTTGATTTCAAATGTTGATGTAAGCATTTTTTTTTGTCCTTTACCCAGTCAGCAAGTAGGAATGTCTGTGTATTTTGTAAACAGGCTGTTTCTAGATGGGTATTATTTACATTCACATAGGCATCACTCGGGGGAAAAAAAAGTAAGGTATATTTGCTTGGCTCTTTAAAATGGAACAACAATGTTTTGATTATAGTGGTACTTTTACTCACAAATATTAATCAGTATGTAGACTTCTGGGCCTATCTTCAGATCAATCCTGTTATTAGGCAAATTAAGCAGTAGACCCGTTAAGCAGCCAGTATTGATAACAAAAAACAAGCAAATTGTAAACTAAATTATTATTGTTATTATTGTATCCTTATTGCCAGAGATTGAAAAGGCACTTGTGGAATTTTCTGTCCCATGTGCCAAAATAACATACTCGGACTTAACTTCACTTGAGAGTGTGCCTTGCCTTGGCTTCAAACATTGAAATGTCTGGGAGTAAACTTACACACTCTTACACACTTTTGTATTCCTGTCTTGCTTGTGAGCTTTCCCAGAGCCTTCTGGCAATCCACTGAGAGAAACAAAGTGCTGGATTAAGTGGACTTTTGGCCTTACATTCTTCCTGTAAGGAAGAATGAGAAGACCCAAACAGGAAGCCTATCCCAACTCATGCAAACTCCTTCCCTAGCCATTTTAGAGAAGGGAGAAAGATAGATTTAAAACTGGGATATAAAATTTTCCAGGAGACAAGGAGTAGCTGCCTTTCCTCCTTTCCTTCTATTTTTAAGTTCTATTGTTCCTCCTCAGTATGTGTTTCTATAGTTGCAATGAGCAGCCTCCAGGGACATGGTATTATTCTAGTATGCTTGTTTGAACAGTGTTTTCTTATCTCCCCCTTTCCTTTCCTACAGTTTATGTTGTGTGTTTGTATGTCCCTGTCTGTGTAAATACACAGATATATTTATAGTCAATTTTTTACTAACATAATCCTAAAGCACTATCATATAGTAGTAATCTTAAAGCAGAATATGAAATAATTTTAACCAGGACACTCACTTTAATTCAAAAAATTAAATTTGTACCAAATTGCAAAGGTTAAGCCAGAAATCAGAGTCCTCAACCTTGACAACTTTAAAACTCATGGACTTCAACTCCCAGAATTCCTCAGCCAGTCTTAAAGTTGCCAAGGTTGAGGACCCCTGCATTAAATGACACATGAGCATGGAGTCAGCCATGTATTTAAATGATGCTGAAAACTAACCAGTCTTAGTGCAATTGTGGCCAGACGGAGAGAGACTTTATGCTCATGGCACCTATATCCAGAACCCTTCTAGAATGATATTCCATCATGAAGACAAATAAAATGGGCAAATATAGCAACCTTCAACCTCAGTGGAAGAACACTGTTTAAGTGTTAAATTCTTAAAGTTTAAAAATTAAAAAAAAGAAAAAAGGGGCATCTTTTGACTTCCAGTCATATCCCTAAATGTCAGATACTTTTAAAACGAACATTTTAGAAGTATATGAAATAAAAGGGATGAATAAAACATGTCTCTGTTGAACAGAACCTGGAGATTTAAAAAAAAACCCACAAATGAATCAAGACGAATTGATTTAACTAATCTGGTTGTTATTTTAGCATTTTAGCCTCCTTAATATCACAAATACTTACATGAGCAGAATATTGTTTCTTTACTATTAACTTCACACTTTGTTAATTGTTCAATATGAGACATTTCTATTCATTTTTTTAACTGAAAATGTATCTTTGTGCAAGTTGCAAATTCATGGTTTTTGCAGAGCCTCTCTGCAATTCTGAACATTTAAAAATAGTATGTTTTGCATTTGGAAACAAATGGATGCCTTTCTATTTTTGCTTGTAGTGAGTGATACGGGCACAGCAAGTACTCACAAGAGCTGAACTTTCTTTTTCCAAAAGAAAGTTGCAATTTTCAGAATTTTAGCAAGACTCTATGGGTTAGTAGTAGTAGTAGTCAACTCTTGGAAGAACTTTCAATTTGCCTAATGAGCTACTAATTTTTAAATTCACAAGTAGTTTTTTTGGAATCATAGTGACAGGTTGCTTATGATATCTCTGAATTTTTATACTGGAGTTTAAATATTCTTGTTGGAAAGTAGAAGAGCAATAATATACATATGATTTGTTCAGGCCAAAAGGTTTAACCTCTGCTTTTATCAAAGTGGTAGGTCAAAGATCAGATTACTCAGGTTCATGAAGGGAGCTGTCCAACAAGAGCATTGTTACTTCAGCAACAGCTAGACTTCAACTAAGTAAATTTTAACAGCAATATTGAAATCCCACCCTTTCTTTGATCACTCGGGTGCTTCTTTCTCATATTTGCAATGCTGAAGTTTCTAATGTATTAATAAACAGGAATTACACCACTGACAGTGATCGTTCTGGTGGTATCAAAAGAGCAGTCACCATCATTCAGTACCTTTTGTCCTCTACAAGCATTAAAGACAATGATAGATTATTCCCCTTCCTTCATTTGAGTTATAAGAGATGCTAGAAGAGAAGAGGTGACATAACCTGACATTAGATTTGATCTGCACAAAATGTAATCCAGCAGCCAACCATGTATTTCATCCTATCATTTGCTTGACCACCACACCAGCTTTCACTTTTCAGGCAGACAGAAATATCCAGAATGCTTATTGAGTTCTGCCCCCATCCTCTTATCCTTCCTGAGGCCATGAAGACCTGCCTGTTCATGCAAGCACTGGGCTAGGATGGAAGTGAGCCCAGCGAATGTGGAGTTGAGGAGATGTTCTGGTACTTTGGTGGGAAGAATGATGTACTGCATGTTGTGGCTTTATATTTCATTTTTTATGGACTATTGCTGTGAACCACTTACAATTAACATGTACCACACAAGGAGCCGTGTAAGTTTTCTAAATAATTGAATTATAATTAGCAGTAACATTATAATATTACTGGATCAGTTTTGCTTAATCATTTTTATTCTTATAATGATTTAGTCTGTTTTACATCCAAAGCATGAGTTGGGTTTGGTCTTTTTAATTTTTAATGTATATATGCTATTTTCTATACTTCGAAGAGTTTTGTATGTCTTGTACATCTGCTATGAGATCCATTTGGATGAAGGACAGTATAGAATTATTTTAATCAAACACAATTCAATAACGTATTCAATCTATTTTTTAAAAAATAAATAAATGCTACCCTTATTACATTTACTCATCTTCATTATTCATTAGTACAAACCTAATGTTGTATCTGGGTGGATCAGAATGGATTCAGAGAGATTTTAACTAGTATATAATTCAGTGGTCTTGGGAAACTCTGGGTAAACATCTGTTTCTAATTTGTATTAATAAAAAGAATTATAAGAGTCTGGTTTTCAGGCTGAACAAAAAGGACTTCAGTATTATATGTATGATTAATATTGTAAGTTTCTTTCTGAAACATCCTATAAAGTCTTGTTGACCTCTGCTGACCCCTGTCCTCCATTGATCAAGATTGTAAGTGATAGTTATAGCAGCTCTGAAAGAAATTCTAACCTTCCACACAGATATACTGTATATCCTTTTTTTATAACCATCCAATTTTTCTATAGTGGTACTTCTGTTAAGAAGGAAAAGATAAGCATAGAAACAGTTTCAACTCATTCATTATCCATAGTAGCATTGTTGTCATTCTGTCTTGGTCTGAGTGATTTTGTGGGTAAACTTTTTGTCTCATTATGGAAGGTGTTTTTCTTGGTTCTGTGTGCCTCCTGAGGACACTGATTTGAGCCTGTATGACCTTAATAACCCTCAGTTTTGGCTATCTTTGAGTCAGCAGTTTGAAGAAAGTACTTCCCCATTTGCTTCTCTTCTGAAGAAGATAATAGTCTTAACTGTTATTTCTTCTTCTTAGCTCACTTTTTAAATGGGTTGGCAATTATCCCAAGAACACATTGATTTTCTGTGGTAAGCTGACTTTCCTCTTTGGTAAGCATTATTTCTTAAATTAAAGGTGTCCAGAGACTTTAAAAAAGCAGTGCCTTTTAAGCCACTTCTTGCATCTTGGTACCTTGAGATTGCAGGTCTCCTTAGGCTGCTCAGGGCAGGTCATGTTATTAATGCTGCTCTTCCCTAGAAGAAGAGGAGAGTACCTGCAAAGCACAGAAGACCCATTACAGGGGTGTCCATCCTAAAAAGTGGCTTTGGTATGAAACCTCAATCTAAACTTTCTGTTCTGTGCATGTGCACATACTGTAATCCCACTGTGCTCTCATATACAGCCCTCATCTGCCATTCTGTCCCATGGAATTAAAATAAAGTAACATTTAATCATGTTAGCCTCTCTTCTGTCACAAAATTGGCCATCTTCTAACTTGGATAGAGAAGAACGTAAATGGTAACTTGTTCTCACAACATAGAATTCCATATATGTAGGCGAGAGAGAGACTAGCTAAGCCAGGGGGAAGGAATCAAGTGGGGAATTAGTCTAGAATCCATTTGGGGGCACAAGAGGGTACAGTCTGACACACACACACACACACACACACATCTAAATGCCATTGAACCTTATCTAGTCTCACCCATGTGCAAACCATTGGTTTGAGAAGATTCCTGTGTATAAAATTGCGCAATAAATCAGCTAATTAATTCTTCACATGCAGACCTGGTTGTTTGTGCCTGACAATATGGATTCTAAATCCTGCAGTTGAACCTCCCCATAATGACTCAAGAAAGAAAAACAATAACAGAGCAGAATAGTATAAAGTGTAAAATAAAACCCAAGACAAATCAATTTTCCCCCAATTCTTTATTTCACAAAAGAAACCCAATCATGATAGGTCATAAGCCTGTTTTTCAGAGCAGGCTATTTACAGATTTCCTGTTGCCATCAGAAAGGTAAATTTCATATTGTTCTTAGCAAATAGTGTTGGTGATAAGATGTCTTGAAGGATTGTCCTAACAATGGAGAGATGGGGTGAGGCAGACTATTAAAGTGCTCTGAGTTTTAGTCACTGAATGCACATAAAGTGATAATCAGCATTTTAAAATGGGACCAGAAACAAACTAGCAATTAGTGAAAGTGTTGTACAAGTTGAAGGCTTTATATTTGTAAAAACTGAGATTTCTTAAATAAAAGAGTGAAGACCATGGCAACATGGTCCTTGAAAATTCAGTAGAACACATTGGGGACATTATATTAGGAAAGGCTACACTTTGAATATATAGTGTTTGCATCTTAAGATCTTTTTCAAGAACTGAAGGAAATTCCAGGATCATCTGTCTCCTTGATTAGCAGACGTTATAAATTTGCTTTCTGCCAGTATCTGGTTTAACAAAACAGCCACCAAAATTCAATTGCTAACTACTTCTGTAATCTTTCTCAATCCCTTAGGCTTACATTAATATGACAACAATAAACCATAAACCCATAGACAATAGACATAAACCCACAACAATAATGGGTCTTGAAACCACCCATCATTAAAATAAGCATTTCTTGGCTCGGGTCTAATGAAAGGTCTGGTTCAAATTCAGTAGTTGTCGTGAATTTCACATCTTCTTTCTAAACTTTGTTCAGAAAGCAAATGAGTTCTTGTCTCCCTTAATTCTTTAGGGATATACAGTATGTGCCCCTGGCTAGAATAGCTAGGAAATCTGACTAAGAATTTTATTTTATAAGATTTATTCCAATGAATGGAGTTTACCTACTTACTTTCTGGAAAAATGCTCTTGACTATAGACAAGTAATTCCTTTTGTTTGAGACTATATGACCATTTTCTTCCTGTCTGCAGTTGCTTGAAAAACTAGACGGTGGTTTTCAACTTGCATCTTCTTCTGCCTCTGTATGCATGTTTTTGAGAATTAGATGCCTTCTCATTAAATGCTGAAAGAGAAGGCAATGGATTATGTTTGTCTTGTTGCATGTGCTTAATTGATTTCAGCATACAAGTGGGAAGGTTAGTCTTCAATAAAATATCATAGTTCAGAGATGTAGGTGGGATAGTTATGTATCACCAGTACACTGAAATCTTATATTTTCCTTACTTTCAAATCATGGCTTTAGCACAACTGTTTCATTTTAACCTGCACTCACTGAACCATTGCATAGCACCTTTACAGGATGTCCAATATCCAAAAAGTATCACAACAATTGTAGTTTGGCATATCAACTATTATGGAGTGCCCTCTTAAGAATTCTTATTAATAGAAATGGATATTGTGCATCTCTAAGGTGCATTTCCTTTACCCAAAGAACCTTCTGCCTACTCTTTTTTCCCCACCATGCATTTAGCATAATTATTACATTTTGTGAAACGGATAAAAGGTTTCCCACTTCAGATACCACGCAGGTTACATCTAAGTATTGAACAACAGCCTAAAAATTCTGGCAGCGCTCCTTTTTTGTACATAATGAAAACAGTAAACAACAAATGTGAAAGGCACATTATAATTTTAGTATGTAGAGCAAGTTAAATGGACCTTGTTTTGGATCCAATGTTTAAAATGGAGAAAGGGTAAGCAAGCCCAGTATTGCTTGGGTGATATTCTGCAATGTACAGTATATGTGTCTGAATGCATTCCAGTTTCTTGAAACATTTCCATCAGCATGATGGCCTCCAACACTCAAGATCATGCACATACATCTGTTCACATCAAGATGGCTACTGTTCATATAATTTAGCATCTTGTATTTTCTTTAATTCTGAATTCCTGGAAAGTGATCCCTATTAAACAGAAGGAACTGATCTTCTTGTGGATATTCTAAAATGCCCATTTATTTAAAAAAATAAATTAAAAAACTTTTTGTTGTGGGTAGTTTCAGTTATTTTAACTTTAAAAAAATATTCTGTTGTCATGCATCCAATATAAACTGCTGTGAGTGTTGCAGAATTTAGAAAAAGAGAAGTTGTCCTAGGTAAAGGTTAGAAAATTTATCCCAGTAAATTGCATAGGCTTCCCAGCACCTTAAAGGAAAATGTTTCCTGCTCATAGTTTCCTAAAGGTGAAAATACTAAAATTGGGACTTGGGGTCTTAGGTATGAAAAGCAGGGACACCACTGATCACTCGGATTATTAAAAAAAAAACCTATTTTATTCAGGATATACAACCTTTCCAGGTCTCTGATTAACAATAGGATATTTTTTAAAAGCATACATTTTTAATAAAACTGCCAGTATCTCTTACTTCGTATTAGACAGTCAATTATTGTCAGAAACCAGTGCTGTAAAAACACATGCTGGCTGTAAATAGGATTATTTACATTCTGACTGCTGTTAGTGAATAATGGGAATGATCCCTAGAGCAGTGTTTCTTAAACTTGGCCACTTTAAGATGTGTGGACTTCAACTCTCAGAATTCCTCAGCCAGCATGGGGAGTTGACGTCCATGCATCTTAAAGAGACTAAAGTTGAGAAACATTGTTTTAGAAAGTTTATTGTTAAGGATCATTGTAGGCCATGGGAACTATCTAATTGAATTCTAGATACCTGTGTTAGCTGCTGCAGTTGCTAAGAGACTTTTTTTTTTTTTTTAAGAAAACGGGTACTAAAGGGTAGAATAATAAATAACTCATCTACATCTACTTTTGTCTGATTCCTACTCAGAGTACTTCAGTAAATGTTACCTACAGCCTGTGCCTTCTTTTTCAAACTGAGAAACCATCTGTTTCCCTTGCCTACAATTTCTAAGATTAAGGCACTGTTAATTGCTTTTTTTTCCTCTTTCAAATCCATCCTGAAAAGCCTGTTGAGATTGACTGATATCCTGTACAGAATACAGGATATTAACCACAATTCTTTAATTCAAACAGGAACTGAAATGGATTTTTTCTTTTTTCCTATTAATTTCCCTTTTTTGTCACTTTTAGTTTATTTTAATCACTTGAATACTATATATCTAGGCTTTCTTTTTTCACTGTATAATCACTATCCTTTTTGTTAGTGGTTGCACATGTTCATGCAAGCACATACAAAGATTTCACCATTAAATTAAAAAAATAAGTACTGTTTCTGATAAGTCATCCAAACTTTATACAGTATTAGAAGAAATGTAAGCTATTCAGAAAAGAACACTTTGAAATGTTCCTTCCATGGGGTAGTCCTGACAATAACAGAAATCATGGACATTTTCACATGGTAGATTTCAGTGTCCACACCAATTCCTTTAAAAATCAATTTAAAGATGGCCATCAGTTGTCTTCCATTCTGCTGACTTTGAAATGCAAAGAGAAAATAAGCAGCTCTGTTAGCTAGTCAGTTCTTCCTCAAACTGATAGTTGAAAAGTTCACAAAATGTGACTCAAATTGTATCCCATCCTTTGAGCTAATACAGTCCCTGGATTAGTTGGTGTTAGAAAAATAAATTGCAACCATTTTTAAGCCATTGACCAGTTGTTATACTGAGTGGCCAGAAGCCAAATGCCATTCCTTCTCTTATATTAAAAAAACCTTCTGCTAGCTCTGACATTGCTATACTCATGCTAAGGATAGAATGGCCAGCTTTCATATAATGCAGGGGTGTCAAACTGGCAGCCCATGCGTCACGTGTAGGCCACGCCCACCCTGGCTTTGCAAAGTTATAAAAAACATCACAATATGTCACATGACACAATCGAGTTTGACACCCGTAATATAATGCTTGCTAAGGAAACAGAGAAGGCATAAGCCACGTTACCAACCTTGATTGCACTTGTGTCAAATGCAATATTCCCTGCTATACATAACGACAGTGTCAGTGAGTTTTGGCACGTTTGAGCAAGTATGCCACAAGTGCAACCAAAGCTCAGCTTTACTCTAATCATACCCATTCTGTTCTATGCAAACTAGTACCTCTAGTTTGAAAAATACTTTGCAAGCTGAAATAGTGTCCTGCCAACTAAGATGTACCTGAAATGTATTGCCATCAACTGGGGGTGCCTTACTGTTATAACTGTTGTTTAAATAAGCTGTTCATATTTGAAATGAAAACTACCAATAAAAGAAAATATTTGTAGTTTAGGATTGAATGAGGGGTCTTTGGTGTTCTCTGGTTGATAGCACTGATGATGCTACCTAGTTTGGAAAATGAAATGTCTGCAAGAAAACAACCAAGCTCAGAGAGCACCAAGGACCCCTGAAATGAAAACTATATACATTAGACTAGCATTTCTCAATCTGGGATTCTGGGAATTAAAGTTCACACATCTTAAAGTTGAGAAATGCTTCAGTAGACTAATAACTGGGTAGAAGCTGAGATTTCTTTGTATTGGAGCTTAGAGTATTAGTTTTCTAACTACACACAGCCAGCAGTTATATACAGTATTTTCTTCATAATATCTTAAGAATCTATACCAGAACAAAACCCTAGTATAGGACTATGATGTATGAATTGGTCTGTATCTGCTCTGTCTTCATGTATTTATTCATATAGTCATCTTGCTAGTACCTCTTTCTCACCCTTCCATTGCAACCTTAATTAATCACAAATTCCTGGGTTAAGAAATGAGATGCTAAGTCTTTCTGGGATGGAGAGGAAAGAGTTAAAACTTACTTCAGCCCAGGAGCTGGAGACAAGAAAAGGCCTGAGTTCTTGCCAATGAGAATGCAAACTGCCAACAAGCTCTGTTCAGCTGTAAGTAATGCAGAAAATAGCCAACTTTCTCTGGTTCAAATAAACCAGTGCAGAGCAAATAATAAAAGAACCAACACTGGCTCCTCAAATGAAGTGAAATCATGAAATCAATGAAATCTGGAGTCAACTTCCGACTAACTCAATCATCCAGTGACAGTACTTGTAAGTTTCGGAGAGTTGTTAAACTATATTTGGATGGGGACACTATTGTTCTAAAACAAACTTATCTGCTAAATAAACAGATAGGAGAGAAAGACCGCACTCTTGTACTTTTTAAGGGTTATATAGATGGATAAAAGCTTTATCATGTAGCTTTTCTTGTTCCTTTGGGACAAATTGTTGATAATAAAACTCCATTGGCTGCTACTTTTCTCAGAACTGAAGTCTTACAATGTTGCATAATAAGTAGGGAACAAGACTGAAATGTTTAACAGAAATAGTCGGAGTAATTTAGGAGCAATAATTTGCTTATTGTAATGCAGCTAGACTTGAGTTGGCTTCTTCTAACCATGGGTGGATTTTTTGCATGTTTATTTGGATAATTATATTATCATGGTTTGTTCTGTGTTCTTTGCTAACTCTAGTGCAGGAGTAAATCTTGAGATCCTTCTAAGTATTTGGGTAACATTGTTCTTGGCTACTGACTGTCAAACAACTAGAAACACAAAATTTCCTAATTTGCCCTGTTACTTGAAAAACAGGGTAAATCTCAAGAAAGAGATTATGGTCTGGCAGGGAACTGTCATTGCTTGCAAAATCTGGGAAAAGTCAGTTCAGGCCTTCATTTTTTAAAAATTGTTTTTAAAATAATAGAAAAATAAAAAAGCTGAAACAAAACACAAAGGTATTTATATTATAAATATACCAAGTATTTAAAAATAAGTAAAAAGAAGAAATATATATACATTGTTACAACAGTAGTTACAATTCTATATGTAATTATCTAATGCAAACATTATGTAAGTGTGTCTGTGTTTCAAATACACTTATATAACTTTATAACTTTAACATAATTAATTTTTAATGCAGGCTCTCCATTGAATAATGAGAAAATAAGATTCTGTGCATATGCCTAGCAATATTGCAGTAAATCATAGTCTGTTTGTATTTTGTGTTTTCTCCTTGTGCCCCTTTATCGTGGAACTAAATAAAAATGACTTCCAACTTCCAACTATTACTGTTAGCCCTACAAAGTAGAATAGGAAACCAACTCCACTGGAAGACTAGAACTATTGAGATAGGTTATTGAGACTATTGAGATAGGCTATATCAGGC
>NW_015386771.1:1114296-1121160 GCF_001527695.2 Protobothrops mucrosquamatus | reverse complement strand
TGCATTTAATGAGTAGTAGGACAGCCAGTGTGAGCTTGATGCCCTAAGACAGGGGTCTGCAACCTTGACAACTTTAAGATTTGTGGACTTCAGCTCCCAGAATTAAAGTCTTAAAGTTGTCAAGGTTGCAGACCCCTGCCCTAAGAAGTTGCTGCTTTATACTGAACCAGACATTGATTTGGCTAGCCAAGTGTGGTCTGAAGTTCAACTTCAAGGGAGCAACTCAAAGAAAACAAAGAGTGCCCTTGAATTGAGCTAAATTTCTGGTGATAGCATGAGCACTACCATGCAGTTTTCTTGGCAGCAGCTTGTCAATTGTTTGCCAATGTCTTTTTATGGGATGTTCTTCTTAGTTTAACAACCTACTGTGAATTATGTACTGTATAATCATCGCCATGTTTGGGCACAGAAGCCATCATAGATATGCCAATCCTTCCTGCAATTGGCATTTAATATTTGCAGTGATTAACCAGACTTGATCTCAAGGGTTTAAAATTAGTTATGACTAATTGTATCTATCTGTGAATGTAATCTGTTTCTGACACTATACTCCCTCAAGTTGCTCTACACTGATGTAGAAGAGCCTTCTCCGTCCTAGTGCCCTCACTAATGTTTGGATAATTCCTGGAATTTTGAAACAGTATAGTGCTTCTAAGCTTTATAGCATTGCATCAAAATCTGTGTCCATCAATGTATGGTATCCTTCCCCTCCTTAAAATATCTCAAGACTCTTTTACACCATTATTCATTCCTTTCTAACACATATTGTAAAATGTTGAAAGGCATATTGATGAAGATGAGGGTCTAATAAAATAGTAGAGGACCAAATGATATTGATCAATTCTTTACTCCTCTTTCAACAAAGCTAATTTTATTTGCTCACTTAAAACCATTCAATAGTTGAGTTTTATTTTCTCACTTACAGGCCCTGAAACAGAACAGTGGCTATTTGTCATTAGATCTACTGCAATCTTTGGCCTATGGATATAGTCATTCTTCCAAATTAATGCGCCTTTTACTTCATTTATTTCTCTCCTGTGTGCAAAAGGCTCTAAATTCTATGAATCCTCATTCTAAATTGTTTTATTATCTGTTTTATCTCTCTGATGTAAATGCAAATCAATTTGGACCGGCTTCAGACAACAAATAATCTTTTCAATTATTTATGCATTAACATATTGTTCACACAAATTCAAAATATTGATCACCTGCATTATAATTAGACTCTTAAAACATGGTTCTTAAAAGACAGAGGGATGGGTAATCTGCAGTCTATTTTGAGCTGCACCTCCTTTTCCTGCATCCATCTGATCAGCATAATTAATGTACAGCAGAGAGTCGATGGCTGCTTTCCCACTGCAATTAACGCTGTGAAATTTTATGTGCTTTAGGTGAACAACTTTTTATCTGCTCTGTTTGTGTGATAGAAAAAAAATCCCACACCCTCCAGTAATAATCTAAATAGATGAATATATACATATACTGTATCTGTGTGTATACTATAGGTAAGGTAAAGGTTTTCCCTGTCCAGTCATGTCCGACTCCAGGGGGCGGTGCTCATTTCCATTTCTTAGCCGAGGGAGCCAGCATTGTCTGAAGACACTTCCGTGGTCATGTGGCCAGCATGACTATATGCTGAAGTGCACAGATCGCTGCTACCTTCTCACCAAAGTGGTACCTATTTATCTACTCGCATTGACATGCTTTCGAACTGGTAGATGGGCAGGAGCTGGGGCAAGTAACAGAAGCTCACCCTGTCATGCGGTAATCAGGTCTCAAACCTGAGTTGTCAGCTTTCCAGCCAACAAGCCCAGCATCTTTAACTGCTGAGCCATCGCGCCCCTCTCACACCTATAGATACAAATGCACAAAGGTAGCTTTCTTTTGCTATCAGACAAGAAGAATAACATTGCAGTGATTTTCAGCTCCTTTTTATTGGTGCTGGATAATACCTGCCCCAAAACAAAATCATACTGGCGTTCTAGTATTCCTTCTAAGTAATCTTTACCTCAAAATGGTTTTGGACAATGACCAGTTCAACTTTGCATTAGAATACCAGATTTGTTGTTGTTGTTAAAAATCTATAATTTCACTTCAGAAACTGATAAGGAAAAAAATTAGGGTGCTATAATATAAAGTAGCAGCTTTGTAAATTCCTGCTTGCGTATTCCAAAGGAGTAGAGATGGATGGCAGGAGAATTTCAATGGTAACAAGAATAAGATATGATAGGTAATAATAATGATGATGATGATGATGATGATGATGATGATGATGATGATGATGATGATAATGATGATGATGTTGGAAGGGACCTTGGAGGTCATCTAGTCCAGGGCTTTTCAACCAGTGGTACGGGTACCACCTGTGGTACATTGGCACCTGGCAGGTGGTACGCAACCATCCTAGAAAAGTGGTAGAGGGGGAGGGGAATGAGCTGAACCGGTGGCAGCACCACACAAGCCTGAGCGAGAGATGGCTAGAGCTGCAGGACTGTCAGGGCTCAGTGGAAGTGCCAGGATCAGCGGCAGGCTCCAGCTGGAGCTTGGCGCTGATCCTGGCGCTTCTGCTGAGCCCAGAAGAAGCGTCAATCAGCTGGAATGTTGCAACATCTCCAGGGTCTTGTGATTTACATTCAGATGCTTGGCAACTGATTCATATTTATGATGGTCACAGTGTCCCAGGGTCATGTGATATGACCAAAACCTGCTGCAACCACCCAGCAGACGGGGGGGAATAAAAACCAAACACCCCCGACCCCATCCCCGCTGCCAATCCTCAACAGAAATGCTCACAACAATGAAAACCTCGGACAGGAGGAAGAGCGCCGCTGGGCTGTGGCTTGGGGGGCACTTTTTTCAGTGCCATTGTAACTTCGAACAGTAACTAAGCGAACTGTTGTAAGTCGAGGACTACCTGTACTTTATCACTTTTTTCCTTTTTTTGGTCATCAAGTTTTTGACACCTTGCTAGGCAACTGGTGGTACTCAGATGTTGCCATATCCTAAAAGTGGTACAATGGGTGAAAAGGTTGAAAAGCCCTGATCTAGTCCAACCCCCTGCTCAGGCAGGAAACCCTATACCATTTCAGACAAATGACTGTCCAGTCTCTTCTTAAAAACTTCCAGTGTTGGAGCATTCACCGCTTCTGGAGGCAGGTTGTTCCACTGGTTAATTGTTTTAACTGTCAGGAAGTTTCTCCTTAGTTCTAGGTGGCTCCTCTCCTTGATTAGTTTCCATCCATTGCTTCTTGTCCTGCCTTTTCAGGTGCTTTGGAAAATAGCTTGACTCCCTCTTCTTTGTGGCAGCCCCTGAGATATTGGAACACTGCTATTATGTCCCCCCTCGTCCTTCTCTTCATTAAACTAGACATACCCAATTCTAGCAACTGTTTCTTATATGTTTTAGCCTCCAGTCCCCTTGATCATCTCTGTACTCTTTCTAGAGTCTCAACATCTTTTTTACATCGTGGTGACCAAAACTGGATGCAGTATTCCAAGTGTGACCTTACCAAGGCGTTGTAAAGTGATATTAATACTTCATGTGATCTTGATTCTATCCCTCTGTTAATGCAGCCTAGCACTGTGTTGGCTTTTTTGGCAGCTGCAGCACACTGCTGGCTCCACTAGGACTCCAAGATCCCTCTCACAGTTACTACTATTGAGCAAGGTACCCCCTATACTATACCTGTACATTTGGTTTTTCTTGCCTAAATGTAGAACCTTACTTTTTTCACCATTGAATTTCATTTTGTTAGATAGTGCCCAGTGTTCGAGTCTGTCCAGATCCTCCTATATCTTAAGTCTGTCTTCTGGAGTGTTAGCTATTCCTGCCAGCTTGGTGTCATCTGCAAATTTGATGAGTTCCCCATCTATCCCCTCGTCCAAATCATTGTTGAAGATGTTGAAGAGCACTGGGCCCAGAACAGAGCCCTGGGGCACCCCACTACACACTTTCCTCCATGTAGATGCAGTTCCATTGAGGACCACACACTGAGTATGGCCAGTCAGCCAACTACGGATCCATCTGGTGGTGATGCTGTCTAACACACATTTTTCTATCTTTATCGAGTAGTAGGTTGTGATGTACTTTATCAAATGCCTTACTGAAGTCCAAGTAAATTATATCCACAGCATTCTTCTGATCCACTAATTTTGTCACATGGTCAAAGAATGCAATAAGATTTGTCTGGCATGATCTGTTTTTGACAAACCCATGTGGGCCTTTAGTAATGACTTTGTTTGCCTCTAGGTGTTCGCTGATTCGTTGTTTGATTATCTTTTCCAGAATCTTCACAGGTATTGAGGTCATTCATTCCACAGGAAGGACAACTGGCCAAGAATGAGGTTCAAGAGAGGGAGCTTCTGCCGAGAAGAAAATAATGTCTGGAGTGTTCTTTTCAGGGTTTCCACCACCCAAGTCCATCCCAGGATGCTCACTTCCAATTCCTTCCTGCCCCCACCTCTTACTAGACATCCAGTCTTCTGTGGCCATATTCATATTTTCAGTTCCTATTTGATATGTCTAGGTAGTTTATGTAGCTCCTTTACATTTTGCAAATCTTAAAAGAATTCCTCTGAGGATACTGACCCCATCCTCTTGGTCTTCAATTAACCACTTTTGTTTACTATTCTGTTAGTAGATACAAGCTGAACTGACTTCTAGAAAGAATTGGGTAGAAACAGCATTCTGCACTTTATTGCCAGTCCTCTCAAGGCATGACTTCATAATATAAAATAATAGCATGCAATAAAAAAGGGAGATAAGACAAAAAATGAATATACTGTATGTAGTTTTTTAAGGCTGCAGTAATATACAGTACACATGACTACAGAGAGTGAGTATCATAGATTTTACATTTTATAAGAACACCATGCACTACCATAGCCTTGTGTTCCTTGCCCTTATGTTCTTGCTTCTTCTTCCAAGCTCCAGACACTTGTACATAGATAGCTTTAACAAAGAAATCTTCAAATGCTTGAGTGTGATAGAGGCCTGATGACAAAACAGAGATTTCAGTTGTCAGCATTGACATAATGAAGCCATGTATCCAAAGCAGAGCATTCATCACAAGGGGTCCATAGTAGTTTTTAAGCACCCTCTTGCCTTCTGCAGTATCAGATAATAATTCTGAGATAACTTTGAAAGGATGGAAAGATTGTTGAGTTAGCAAGAGAAGTTCATTAAACGTTTAAACCAGGGGTCTTCAAACCTGGCCCTTCTATGACTTGTGGACTTCAATTATGGGAGTTGAAGTCCACAAGTCATAAAAGGGCCAGGTTTGAAGACCCCTGGTTTAAAACATTATGACTTTGTGCTGAATATTTGTAATTGTTACACTTTTGCTGAGTTACCAGATCAACGTTTAAGTTTGAGAAAAACTGTGGCTGTGTGCAATCAAGAAAAGCAAATCTAAAAGAAGTAAAGCAGTTTAACAACCCCACATTCCCTTGTCCACTTTGCAAATTATTCATTAAAAAGGGTAGAGTGGTTGTATTTTATTATGGAATTGATTAACTGTCTTAATGGGTTTGCGTCATTTAAAAAACAATCCTAGAACCAGGAAGAGGCACAATATTGCTCCAAGTAATTTTCCAAGCCTTTGTCACTGCAGGATATTGGTAGCCATGCTTACAGTGTAGGGGTGAGTGTGATTTTCACCCCTTGTTGCTGTTCTGGCAGAATCTTAAAGAGCTGGCAATAGGCAGTGGAGTATTTGCCCCAGGCATGGAAAGCTGGCTCTGTATATTAGCTGTCAGTGTTGTCAGTGTGGTTTGTAACACATGGATTCCAACATAGATTAATAGAGCCTGTTCTATGGATTGCAAAGTATTCCATTTAGAATATTTCTGTAATTTTTCTTGACAGCAGAGAAGCAAACTAACTCTGCCTTTTAGTAAAATACAGGGAAAAAAAGCCCACAAACAAAGTTTGGGAGTGACTACAATATCTGGGATAGCATCTGCAAAAGATGCCAGTAGAATGATTTAGATGGTATGAAGATTGTTCACAAAGACAAAGTGCTGCTTTCTTAATATTGCCAGCATAAATATCAAGGGCTTTATGGCATGGAGACTGGCAAGGGAAACTAAGCAGTTAATCCATGGATCTAATGGATGGGATTTTCAATGTTAAGCCCTCAATGGCTTTTGATTTTCCCATTCATCTCAGAATCCAGCTCCCTTCAAGTTCTTTTGAAAACTACAAACCAATGTTTTTGTCTCAAATCTGAGCCATTGAATTGGGCTGAGAAGAGATATGATAAGAACCATGGTAGATTTGTGTCTTATGTTTTATCAGGACAATAAAGCCACAATGTGTAAGTCATCTACTGTAGATGATATAGATAAGAAAATCAAAAGAGTGAAAACATGGTTTCTTAGGTTATACATTGTGGACCCTTGGAAAATAAGACTACAGTATGTAATTGTTAAGTTTATATCCTGTCCTTTCTCCAAGAGTTTAGGGTGACGAGTATGGGAATTTATCCCCTACCTATGAGGTAGATTGGCTGGGGAATGATGACCCAAAATCTCCCAATGTGTTTCCATGGTTGATTGTGGACATGGGTCTCCACACTTATAATCCAACATGCTGGGTTATGTTTTGTGCTTTTAACAGACAACCTTAAATTAACAGACCATTTAGGAGAAGGGATTTTGTTAACTAGAAATACCAGTTAAATCTGAAATTATCTCATTTGTGTCAATTTACATCAATAGCTTCCATTTATACCATTTAAACCATTTCATAGTATCATAATTAACTTTTACATCATTTCTACATAACTATGCAAGTGATGTAAATGAGTATTCATGATGTAAATTAATACAAATGATTTGGTAGACTTTTCATATAATTTTTGA
>NW_015386771.1:1111849-1113873 GCF_001527695.2 Protobothrops mucrosquamatus | reverse complement strand
GAACCCACCCTTCCCCTCCCCCCTCCCTCCCCCCTCACTTCCCAGAGCCAATCACAGGGTTAACAATACAATAACCATACTCTATCTAACATTAATCAACTATTAGATTAACAAATCTATAACATCCTTTAACTCTCTTTTAAACAAATATACTAATATTAAGCACAATAATAACATCATATTAAAAATTATAAATAAAAATAAGCAAAATAGATGTTCTGATCATCCAGTGACCAGTGGACATCTTCAGATCTTCATGTTCCTAGTCCTTGAAGTTCTAAGATCAGAATGAAAAGGGTTTATTATGATAGCAATCCTGTTGACTGCATTAAAACTGATTTTCCAATCTGGTCAAACTGACAAAGTCAAGCTATGGAAGGATCCCAGGAGAAAAACAAACACAAAAAACTCACATTCCTCCTAGGGAACCTGATACTGGATTTAGTTTTTATAAAGAAAAATAGTTTCAAAACAGAAAGAATGAACCCCTTCCCCACAAGATAAGATAAAGAAAAATAGCAATAGCACTTAGACTTATATACCATTTCACAATGCTTTACAGCCCTCTCTAAGCGGTTTACAGAGTCAGCCTGTTGCCCCCAACAATCTGGGTCCTCATTTTACCAACCTCAGAAAGATGAAAGACTGAGTCAACCCTGAGCCAGTGAGAATCAAAGGAATTGAACTCCTGGCAATTTGTTGCAATACTTGCAATAAAAAAGATCATTTTAAAAAGAAATACAGCATTAATAAACCATTTTATATTTTAAAATACCTCATTAACCATTGACCACATAGAATCAATTAATTGTTCATTTTGTTGATAGATGGCTAGTTTGAAAGGAGAGAGCAAATGCACATAATCCATCAATCTAAGTGGCACAGTCTGTCCATCATCACTGAATCATTTCGGCCACATCTTATGATCCATAATTCTTCATACATTGATAGATTTCAAATTTGGGGTACATAATGCATAGTTGTTTTCACACCTTTAAAACTATATATTTTTCTCCAAAATCATATAAAGTTAAGTTTTGTATAAATTTGTATAACTCCTTTTGTAAAATTCCCATGAGTGTCCAATAAACAATGAGAAAAAGATCTTTTGCTGAATCAATCTCATCTTCAAGACCAGGGGTCTTCAAACTTGGCCCTTTTATGACTTGTGGACTTCAACTCCCAGAATTCCTCAGCTAGGCACGCTGGCTGAGGAATTCTGGGAGTTGAAGTCCACAAGTCATAAAAGGACCAAGTTTGAAGAACCCTGTTCAGGACCATAAGACACATGCTTAAAGTTCTTTAAAACCTTAACTCATTGGTTGTCAATATTAATTCATTATATGCACTTTTATATCACTTCAGTCAATTGAATTTAAGAGGTTTTCAAAGGAAATTTAGCAGATTATCAGAAACAAACTGTTTAATGTACCACAGTAGTATCAAAATATCTCATAACAGTCATAATATTCAGTTCATTCATTCATCCTAGCTACACCTACTGCTCATTCCTCAGGTACCAAATGCTCTTTGAAAACATCAGGTCTTAAGCCTTAATAAAGGAGGGCACAGGTCTTTATTCTGGGGGTGACCTTTATCACAGGAGGGGAAATTCTGCAGACAACGCTTTCCTCTGAGTCTGTTCTGGCTGAATCTTGTGGGTTCTCTCAATACAGATACTTTTCTGGCATTCCTTGGGGTCAGTGAATTGAATATTTGCACTATCTGGCTATCTGTCTTAATAATGTTTTATCCTGCAAGGCAGAAAAAGCCTTTTTATACTCACTCCTATTTGAGTAAGTTTTTGAAAAATGTGTCTTGCTTTATCTTTTTGTGATTCATAGGTTCCCTTCCCAGAATCTAATTTCAGTATTGACAGCACTAATGGGATTTCCCCTCTGAATGAATTGGTGAGTTTATTCATACTGAAGACAGTTCCTTGGTGGCCACAAGGCTGGTTAAGAAGTTGTCAAAACTGGGGACACCTTCTTTTCAACCTAAATTATGGATGTTCTATAAGGTTC
>NW_015386771.1:1081748-1111193 GCF_001527695.2 Protobothrops mucrosquamatus | reverse complement strand
CAGGGAACAGTTGGCTGTAACATCCTGTTGGTGTAAGCTAGCTGATATCAGGCAGGTGAGGTCATTGTACCAGCCTGGGGTACTTTCCCACATTGCCATAGTGATGTGAAGGGAAGAGATAATGTAGAGAGAAGAAGCACGCAGGCGTTGGAAGGGCAGTTTTCTGCACACGGCCTCTACCTGACCCCCACCTCTACATTGCAGTGCTTTTTTTCTAAAAAAAAAAAAAAAAGGTGCCGGAACTCACACACGTCATACAACCCGCCTTGCCTACCCTACAAGGTTCCATCCCAAAAAGGTGCCGGAACTCCGTTCTGGGCGTTCTATGAGAAAAAAAGCCCTGGGTTTATGCAACTTCAGGGGCAAATTATAAATGCACTTTTTCTTTATGGATTTATATATTATAAATAACTATAGAAGGAAGGAAATAAAACGTATCTTACTTTTATAAGCTGCCACAAAGTTGCAAATGCAGTCAGTTTTATCTTATTAAATAACTTATCATATTTATCTCTGTTGAAGAGGACTTCAGCCCTTCTACCATCATAACCTTCAGCCTAGCTGGTCCATATCTGAATAGGCATGCTATGTATTCAATTGTACTAGTATAATTGTAGGGATAGAACAAAGTATTTAATCAGCCCACAGAAGAATCTCAATGGATTCAGTAATCATTTCCCAGGATGATTTCTCACTCCTGAATAATCATTCAGAGGAGTAGCTTATTCTACTGACACCCTCTCTTGCTTCTAAGCAGGCTTGCCAGAGAAAGCAACTCCTAGTTTATTTTGGATTCTTCTTTAACTTTGGTCCCACCAAAACTGGAATGTGGCCTTTGAAGCCTTTCCCAAAAAGTGGACTGTAAAAACTTCTCTATTTCTCAGTGTAAACATAATGATGTAAACAAATAAATTATTTAAATGTCTTGCACTGTTAGACCTATGTGGTGATTGTCCCAAGAAGCAAATTATATATAGGTGGAGTGGAAAACAGGATGACTAAAGCAAAAAATAAAAACAAAAACAAAAAAGAACATTGTGCTCGGCAAGGTACCTCAAAAGAGCCTGGTTTCTGAACTATTGGCAGGCGTGACATTGTGCAAGAAATTTTGACATAGTGCAGAGTTTTCATTGAAAAAAAAAATGCAAGGGTATTTATTTTGTACCTTGTTTTATTGCATGTGGCATAAGAAGGGAGAGAGGGCCAAGGAATCATTTTTAAGCCAGGTTTCTGGATAAGCAAAGCTGCAGTTATTCCTTCTGGTCGTTAAAAAAATTGCTTGCTGATTGTGGCAATTAGCTAGAAGTTTTCAGGTCATTTGGGGAAGTTTATTTTCGAGGATGATAATGTGGTTTACAGTTTCTTCACATCTGCATTTTCAGCAAGTACCAAATGTGTTGTTTAAAATCAAACTATCCAGAGGACACTTTAGTTTGCATTCAAATGGAGGTGTATTTAGGACAGATATTTCAAACCTTTTTTTAATGCCCCCAATTCATTTTGGAAGCTGATGCTAGAGGCTGATGCACTCAGACCATCAAATCATGGGGTTTTTTTAGGTCGCAATATTTTTTAAAACTAGCATTTTTTTCCCAGTTGAAGAAAAGAACAACCAGCAGCAAAGTGGATGGATTCAGTTACAGTAGAGATGGCCACTCTTGGAGGGCCTGAAGGACCATGTGGGGAAGTTCTATCTTCAGTGATTGCTAAGAGTCAACACTGATTTGATGGCACAGAATCCATCATTCAGTCATTTCTTATATTTCATTTGTAGCATACTGAAAAAACAATCACTTTAACAAAGCCAAAATAGGTTATGTCCAGGATTTTTTACCCATGTTTGGTCTAGATCCTAGTTTACAGAAAATGGTATGACTTTCAAGTAGTCAGCTAATGCTCCATAGTCAGGTGGAGCGTTAGAGAGAAGTAAATGGTGCCTTTGTTGTTGTTGTTTAGTCGCTAAGTTGTCTCCTACTCTTTGCAACCCCATGGACCATAGCTCACCAGGCTCCCCCTCTGAGTTTGGCAAAATTCATGTTCATTGCATCAATGACACTATCTAACCATTTCATCCTTTTCTGTCCCCTTCTCCTTTTGCCTTCAATTTTTCCCAACATCTGGGTCTTTTCCAATGAATCTTCTCTTCTCATTAGGTGGGCCAAAATATTAAGCTTCAGCTTTAGCATTTGTCCTTCCAAAGAAGAGTTGGTTAATTTCCTTTAGGATTGACTGATTTGATCTCCTTGTGGTCCAAGGGACAAAATATGATTCCAAGTCGCCAAAGAAGCTTCACTGTTAGTATGTCGAGATTTTGCTCATCCTAATGTAACTCACAACTGTGTCCCCTTTGGCCTGGCTTGCATAAATCTTTTAATTTGGAGGTTGGTAAAAATGATCAAAAAAACTAGGCTATAATCATACGGTGTCACTTTTACAAATGACAGTTGTCCTGTAACTTTTTAGAGATTGCAGAAGAAAAAATAAAACAACTGGTCCAGGATATGCAGTAGAGTGCAGACGTATGTGCTGATAAGATGGCAAAGATCTGGAGAGAGAAAATTAGTAGACTACATGCTTTACATGCAAGATATTTTGGATTCAACTCATAAGTTCTCCCAGATTGGATTTGGAAAGAATGAAATTTGAAAAGCATCTGCTGAATCAGAACAGAATAGAGCCCTCCATGAGATGACAATCTCACATTTTGACTTCAGTAGGCCCTATAAGCCCCTGGAGAGAACTGATCTGATATATTGCATCAGAAATATAAAATAAAGAGCTATAAAATAAAGCAGGTATCATCTCTCATGTCTCAAGAAACTCAGCCAGGTGTGTATGCTTCCACTCCAAGGCTGCTTTTTCCTCACTTTCATTGCAGTGGTATACACAACTCTATTCCACAAACAGGGCATTGGGTTTTTTTTTTTCTGGCGACAAAGGTATATTGCAAAGTGATGAAAATTACTGGGTTGCCATCTCTGGGGATGCTTCACTTCTGCCCAGAGTCAACTGAAGAGCAGAAGGCTAATTACATGTTTGTAATGATACCTCTTGTTATTTTAGGTATTAAATTACTGAATGTTTTCTGTATTAAAATGTAAAAGAGAGGATAGGTTTGTTTTCCCCATCATTCTGTTTTAAAGAACTGAAAACAGGTGTAGAAACAGAAGTATGTTTCAATTAGTAGTTGCAGGAGGGGAGATGGTGTTGTGTGTTCCATTGCATTGCCATAGCAAAGAGAATATGTTTTTAACTTTTGTAAAGCACAATGACATTTACATTTCTTACATAAGAAATCAGTGAAACCAGCTAATGCTGTTGCAGCAGAAGTGAAATTGTTTTGCTAAGATAAGCATTAATAATTATAAGTTAATATTAACTCATTTGCCTGATGCTTTATGGCAATTTTCAGTGCTCGTTACTTTTAGTGGCATATGATAAGCACTTACTGTAGTGTTGCTGGATAAAACTAGTATGAGATGACAAGTCAAAGTACATTAAATTTGCAAATAGAAATTTGGACACAATTGTCATTTTCTGAGGCCTTTTTCTCTTGGTTGGATTGGGGTAAAACAGATGATATGCTCCAGAGGGCTGCATGTCACTCATTCTTAGTCTGTTGTCCCATATTAGAGCATATTCAGATTTCTGTCTTTAAAAAGAACATTGGAGAGAGGCTTTAACAAATTGAGATTTCATCAAAATGAAATGCAGTTTGCTAAGTCATAAGGTTAGCTATATCTTCTTAATACTTGGTATGCTATCATGCTGCAAATCTGAATGGAACAAATTTTGTATTGGAACACACATTTTGTTATTTGTTCATCTAGCTTCTTATGCAGACAATGTTGGGGAGCTAATACCTGATCTAGCAACTTGAGGGTATTATCTTAGCATGCTGTGTGAAGTGAGCCTTCTCATTAATTGGTTTGCTGTTAGGCAGCAAAGTATATTATATGAATATAATAATAATAATAATAATAATAATAATAATAATAACAACAATAACAACAACAACAACAACAACAACAACAATAATAATAAAGTTGGAAGGGACCTTGGAGGTCATCTAGTCCAACTCCCTGCTCAGGCAGGAAACCCTAATACCTTTTTGAACAAATGGCTGTCCAGTCTCTTGTTAAAAACTTCCAGTGTTGGAGCATTCATCGCTTCTGGAGGTAGGTTGTTCCACTGGTTAATTGATCTAACTGTTAGGAAGTTTCTCCTTAGTTCTAGGTTGCTTCTCTCCTTGATTAGTTTCCATCCATTGCTTCTTGTCCTGCCTTCAGGCATTTTGGAAAATAGCTTGACTCCCTCTTCTTTGTGGCAACCCTGAGATATTGGAACACTGCTATCATGTCCCCCCTCGTCCTTCTCTTCATTAAACTTCTTCTTGTGCCATATCCGTTATCGGACGTTGGCGACCATGTTGGCGATCCTGTTTTTATCAGCAGCCGCACGAAAAAGTGCTGCTGAGTTTTGTCCAAACCAGTCCCTTAGATTTTTATTTATTTATTTTATTTATTTATTTATTGAATTTTTACCCCGCCCTTCTCCTTGCGGACTCAGGGCGGCTAACAGCCTAATAAAAACAAATACAAAAAATACCAAAATAGATTTTGAAGCCACGGTGTTCTTCTTCTGCCTGGACCTCTTTTGCCTTCAATCTTTCCCTGGAGGATTAAATGGAGTATGCTGTATTTTTCTGGGTGTCGCATCACATGTCCGAAATATTCTAATTTTCATTTTTTAATTGTTTTGATGATTTCCCTTGGCTTTCCCAGGTGGCTTATCACCTCCTCATTTCTGATCTTGTCAACCCAGCTTATACATAACAGCCGCCTGTAAATCCACATTTCAAATGCTTCTAGTCTCTTCAGGTAGCCTTCTGTCAGAGACCAACTCTCTACTCCATAGAGCAGGATAGAAAAAACATAGCATCTGACAAGACTGATTTTCAGTCTTAGGCTTATGTCGTGACTGCAGAAGACCTTTTTCATTCTGAAGAATGCTGTTAGAGCTTTTTCTATCCTTGTCTTTACTTCAACGGTCATGTCCAGCTTTCATGTAAATTAGAACCAAGGTGCGTGATCCTTTCAACTTTTTCTAGTGGTATTCCTTCTGAATTTATTGGTGGTAAATTAACAGGTTGTTTGCTGACGACCATGGTCTTGGTTTTTGAGGTGTTAAGCTTCAAGCCATATTTTTCAGATATTTCTGTGACTCTGTTGATGAGGAGCTGAAGGTCTTCATGCTTACTGGCAAGCAGAACTGTATTGTCAGCATATCTTAAGTTGTTGATCCAAACACCGTTTACTTTGATGCCAGCATCGATGTTCTCCAGTGCCTCGTTGAAGATTGACTCAGAGTAGATATTGAACAACAGTGGAGACAGAATACATCACTGTCTGATCCCTCTTCTTATTTCTGCATCAGCTAAGTATTTTTGGCCTAGTCTCACATTTGCTACCTGATGTCAATACAGATTCTTTATTATTTGGATGTCTTTGTCATCTAGTCCCCCTTGTTTCAGGATTTCTAATAGTTTGCTGTGTCTTATTTTATCAAAAGCTAATTAAACTAGACATACCCAATTCCAGCAGCCGTTCCTTATATGTTTTAGCTTCCAGTCCCCTAATCATCTTTGTTGCTCTTCTCTGTACTCTTTCTAGAGTCTCAACATCTTTTTTACATCGTGGTGACCAAAACTGGATGCAGTATTCCAAGTGTGGCCTTACCAAGGCATTGTAAAGTGGTATTAATAATTCACGTGATCTTGATTCTATCCCTCTGTTAATGCAGCCTAGCACTGTGTTGGCTTTTTTGGCAGCTGCAGCACACTGCTGGCTCATATTTAAATGATTGTCCACTAGGACTCGGAGATCCCTCTCACAGTTACTACTATTGAGCAAGGTAGTAGGATTTAACATAGTATGTGAGGCAATGTTCTAGTTGTGGTCTTGGAGTTAGATTAGGGAGACTCAGGTTCCATTCCCAGTTTACTCAATGAACAATGTTTCAGCCTGACTTACCGCTCAAGACCATTTTTAAGATAATAAAAATGTATGTTGATTTGAGCACATTGTATGAAAGATAAATTATAGTGGCAGTAATAGTATCTTCTGAATGGCCAAAATAGTCTTCCCAGTTTTCTTGACCAGGAGCAGTCTTTTTATATCCTTGCTTATGAGAAGGACTCTTTTACAGAGATATGGCACATGTTTTATGGGCAGAAGGCCACAGATTCAATCCTGGCATCTCCAGTCCAAAGAAGTAAAATTAAAACCTTTGCAGGCCCATACCCAATTAGAGAAAATAAGAGCAAGTTGCATGGATTGATACTCTGACTTCATATAAGGCAATTCCCTATGCTTCTGTTTTTGCCATCTTGGACCCCAAGTGTTGCACTTGCATATTGAAGGATTAACCTTCAGAGTAGAATTGTAGAGGTCACAATGAATTTAATGTAATGAATCCATTAAAGGTAGCAGCAGTCAATAGAGGAGTTTCACTCTCTCTCTATAATAGCTCTTGAGGAATCCTTAGGGAATTTGAGATCCATTTAGATATAGTCAGATGGCTGGGAAACAGCTTTTGTAATCAAATTAAAGCATCAGGAGATGTGGTGAGACACATTTGTAAGCATAGCAGAACCATTTGTACAAATGATACTCAAGGCACCAGTATAATGGCCATAGCAAATACTGAATCATGTCTAAGCTGCCAAATAAAATACCAGTGACTTGGAATCATAAAAAAATGACAACACCTGTAAATGTCTTTAAGTTTCAAGGACGTGTCATTTTTATTAACCTGAATATTAGTTTTTGTGTTTTAAGTACCAAAGCTTCTATCAGAACTATAGTGCACAGAGGGAACTTTAATCACAAAATTTACCTCCATGCTACATTTGGCAATAAAAGGTATTTCATTGGCACCAGTATGAGAATTTCTCTCTCTCTCTCTGATTGCAGTAAAAATTAGCCCCATAATCTCAATGGAAACAAACACATTTGCCAAGAATTATGCTTTTATAATCCTGGGACAAGATGACAAACCACATCCATAATATGACATGTAATGACTTAATTAGATATCTCTTTGCAGATTTAAATTTGAAAGCTGACTCTTACCTATTCCAAATTGATTGATTAAATATAAGTTATCAGGTTGGTGTTGACTCTTAGCAACAACATAGATAGATTTTCTATAAAATAATCTGTGCCCAACAAGCCCCCTCAGGTTTTCCAATGATGCATATATTGCTGCTGTAATTGCTATGGTCATTCTCTTTTCTTCCAGAATTATAAACTTCTCAAGACAGCCAAATCTTCGCAAAATGTGTCCAAACTATGATGATTTGAGCTTGTTCAGTTGTGCCTCAGAAACTTGGGATTGAGTTATTCTATGATCCATTTGTTTATCTTCTACACTGTCCATGCTGTTCTCAGGAGATTTGTCCAACATCAAAGTTAAAAAACATTAATACTTACAACATTTACTGATCCTTCTTCTATTGCTTGCATATTTCTGTAATATATTTATTTCAGCAATAAATTCCTGCATCCTTTTTACTTAGTTACAACTAGAGTGCTGATCCAACTTCATCTTCTAGTAGCAGAGATTCCTATAAACAGAATATTGTAAGACAGCTTGGATATTGACATGTCTACTGTACAGAATTTTAGTGTAGCCCCCTCAGTCTTTATTTGATTTTCTTTGAATCAATTGCTATCTATATACTTTGATGTCCTTTAGCATTTGAGTCGAGATAGAACTTCCTTTTCAGTTCAGAGATATTTTGGAAGACTTTCCTTGTTATTCTACATCTGCTTCCATCTATTTAAACCTAGAGAAATGAAATGGGTTTTATAACATTTCATAAAGTTTTATATATAAAAAAGATACCCCATTCACCGTCTTCTTAATGCTGTTTGTATATTCGTCAGTGTCTCAATGGACAGATCTAATAATAATTTCTCTATTAATAATTCTAGGCTTTTCACTAGTTTAGCACTTATTATAAATCAGGTATGCTTCCATACCAGCTCTTTATTCATCAGCTGATACCTATTCCTGAGTTGATAAGGAAAAAGTAGATAATTTAATTATTTAGCCATTTTATAAATCTGCTAGACAACGCTTAAAAAATTGAGCTATGTACAAAAAAATCAGAAAGAGTAATTAAATTTGGGGATGTTGTTCCTTCTAATGGTGGGTAGATAAACAGGTAATAAAAATATAAATATTAATTGTACCAAAATCTCAAATAGGAATTAGTATGCACATGAGAATTGTAGCAAGATGGAGATTGTTAAAGTCTTGGATAATGGCATTTTTGCTCTCATTTGTGAGCAAAAAAAGAAATCCACATAAACAAGCATAATTATTCTACCAATTTAAAAGAGGCAAGGTTATGGTAAACCTTCATTAGATTCTCTTGAAAAAAATGAAGGTGTAAAATGACCAGACATTCTTCAAACCCTCCACCTAATTTTTAGGCAGAGAAATTGATTGAACGTTTTCTGTTTCTCCAAGAAAGGGAGTGATTTTTCTCACTATCTCCCAAAGGCATCATTGTCCATTAGCAATGCCAATAACACCACCAGTGAAAAAAAGACCAGTTTAAGGAGCTCTGCTTTGTTGTTTCTCTTGGGATTTAAGCAAAGCATAGAAGTCTGATGGGTTGTAGGCTGCTGAAGATAGGATTGTCCAGTAAAAGGCAGTCATTCACACAACACAAGTTGGCTCTTATCAAATAAATAAGAGCAAGAACACTACATACCACCTATAAGAATTTCTCCAAAAATGTCTTCTCCTTTGACAGGAATTTAAAAAAAACACAAGACTGTCCTCTCCAGAGACAGAAGAAAAAGACTCCCGTATTCTAAAGTTTCTGTATTTCCCATCCAGAATCCATACACTTGTAACCAGTCTTAATATTTTGAAATTAATATATTTTTAAATGAAATATATTGTAAACCTGGAAAATAAAGGCTGTCCTTATGCTATCACTATTAATTCTTTCTTTTGAAAAAGGTTGTAGGGATTATATCAACATTTTCAGTTCCAGAAACAGCTTTTTCTAGGAGATCCTTTGGAATGAAGAATGGTTTACAATTTTGTTACAGGCCAACTTCTTTCTTTTGTAGTGATACTTTGATGTGATTCTTTTTTTTTTTATTGAAAAGTTTTATAAAAATTACAATATAAACCCCAAAACCTACCCACCCTAATCCCCCCCTCCCTCCCCCACTTCCCAGAGCTAAATACAGGGTTACAAATATAATAATCATAATCTAACTAACATTAACCAACTATATAAATAACCAAGTCCATAATGCACTTTAACTCCCCTTTAACATAAATATAATAATAATAATTAAAACATAAACAAATTAGTATCCTAATTATTAAACAATAGAATATCCATATTGTTAAACAATACTAATACTAAAAGTAATAATAATATCATATAATTAAAACTAACAAAAATTTCACTATAATAAACTATTAATACTAGTAATACTCTAAAATTTACTCATAGGCTAAATGGATGTGATTCTTTTAACAGTTCCGTTATCCATTATTCATTTTGGATAGTAACATCCATTAGCTTTTAAGAAAGAAGATATAATGAAGCTCCAATTATACTATTTTCCCAAGGGTTCCCCAACCCATTTTTCGGTAATAATCGTATCAATGAACATTTGATTCATGTATTTACAGTTTCTGTGCATTCCCAGATGAGTTTAAAGGACTAGCTAGTTTCCTAAAAAGAAGATCTGCAATAAAATAACATTAACCTTTTTCCACAATGGATGTAAGTCAATAATCACACACACAAAAAAACATTATACAAGCAGTCCCTTTTGAACTATTTGTAATGTAGTTGCTCTGTCCATGAAAGATCATCCCTTTGAGAAATAAATTAATTCATGCTATGGCCAAATATCTCTGCATTTCTCCATATTTGTGATTAGTAAAGAAAGGGAAGCCATTGTTCAGTCTGATGAGACACTTCTCATCTTCAATTTAGTCGAAGGAAATGCAAGGGGTTTGGTTGGCATCAAATTTTCTTCCTTATAGTTATCTCCTGGTATGATTGGAAGTCCCCTTAAGACAATATTAAATGATTTTAGGAAGTGATTCTAGGGTACTACTATGTGAGACTGTGTCTCTGTAAAACCATAACATCTGGATGCTTATCTAATGGACTAGTTCATTGATGGCGAACCTTTTAGAGACCGAGTGCCCAAAAACTGGCCCCACCCCCACTCCACCCTCCTGCCCCACCTCTGCTCTGCCCTCATCCCCCGCCCCCCCTACCCACAGGACCATTCACCGCCTCCACAGCCCGCCGCAGATCGCCCAGGCAGCCCAGCAGCGCTATGGCGGCCACACCCTCTGCCCACTCCCTGCAGCAACAACTGCATGATGGCATGTGAGGGCAGAGTCTTGTCTACGCTGCCTGGCTGCCATGTCCTTGGCTACGCTGCTCCATGTGGGCCACGCTCGAGGGCAACTCTCCTTCGGGGGGCTGCTGGAGAGGAGGGGATCGCGGGGAGAGGCAAGGCTGGGACAACGGCACATGTGCCCACAGAGAGGGCTCCGAGTGCCACCTCTGGCACCCGTGCCATAGGTTCGCCACCACTAGACTAGTTCCTGGAAATAGAAAGCTAATGAACCACAAAATAAAATCCTTCACTTAAAATCAGACCATAAAATACCCAGTCCTTATCAGTGACTAAAACACAGCTCAATTATAAATTAACTGTTCCTCAGAGCTTTTAATTTATTATTTATTTTATTTATTTTTTAACCCTTTTTGTGAAAACCATAAAAGTGGGTGTCATAGGGCTCACTTGGGGAAGATCTTCCCACTCCTTTTTAAGGATAAAACATAGAAAGAAATAGTTTCCCGAATTCAGGGTACATGTTATTCTGTAATGGCTCCTTGTTTATAACAGTACAGGAAGTCCCATAAGTAAACTTTAACTGTGATTTGTGTTTAGTTAGAATTTATTTCATTGCATAAGGATTTGAGTATATTTTCACAATTGATAAGGCTTGTAGAGCCTTCTCCACTTTGAACCAAATCTCTGTCAACTATGTTAAAGGAGAAAAAAAACTTGGAAGAAGAATGAGCTAAAGCAACTTCGAATTGGATGAGTCCAGAAAAGGAAAATGTGTGTGATAGATGTGAAAATAAAATGTCTCCAAACTCTGATTGGCTTATCAGAAATAACTTGGTCTAGTCCTTGGAAGTATTCAGACTGTCAGTGCCTCAGCATGAACTAAATTTAACAGCAGATTTTTTTGGGGAGATATAAATATATTTGAAATGCCACATCAAAATATAAGAACAGTTTTTCTGTCTTTCAGAGTTTTATACATAATGAGCTGCTTATAACCAAGTGCTGCATCTAATAGTACAATTCAGTTAAGTTAAACTTAACTGAACTTCCTTGTAAATTTAGAATATCTGGTTCATAAACTACTAAATAGTTATTATAGAAAGGAAATAACATAAAAACATCTCATCATGGAATTATATGTGCCAATAAATTCAACCATACTCTTCCCTTTAAGGGCAAATACACATATTCTGAGGGAAATTTCACATTGAAACCCAAGCAATAGAAATCAACAGCTGTATTGAATGAGAAATCTAAAAATATAATAGCAGAAAAGATGTATACTCAATGCAACCAGGAATAAATCAAGCAGGTGTAGATTGTGAGGTGGGGTGCTTGGTAGCAAAGTGGGAAAGTAATGGTGTACTTCAGATTTGCTTAGAAAATATTAAGTACTTTCCTTTGTTTCTAAGCCTGAATGATTTAGACTTATTTAACATCACCGTTGACTGGCAAATATCTAATCTTTTTTGTTGTCCTTGTTAGTATTGTTTCTTTAAAAAAGAAACGTAATTAATCCCATTGAGTTTTTCAATGCATACTTCCTCTTATGCCCAATTCAGAACTTTATTTAAAAAAGAACTTTACTTTTTTTTAAAAAGGGTTATATATAATCATTCTGGTTATATACATTTCCACAACAGAAGCTTTAAAAAAAAAAGCCCTACATTTTATAACTGCATGTCCTTTATCAGACAAAAAACAAGGGAGGGAGTTTGCAATTATACAAAAAACAAAAAAGATAGATACTAGGAAACTTTATTCAGTATTGCCATCTGTGCTATAGCAAAGTCCACTTGGACAGGACTTGTAAATCTACTTTTATGGAACTCTCTAATGAATTTATTTTAGATCTCTGCCTTTCATAAATAAAAGAAAGCTAGGACTTTTTAATTCATTTTATTGTTAATCTGCAGAATTGCAATGGAAACTTCATTTGGTTGATTCTTCATACTTAGAAATGTAATCTGATTCATCCTACTTGCATATCTATTCTTAGATGTGACTACTGTGTGTGAAAGAATATTTAACAGAATAAAAGTTGGAAGGGACTTTGGAGGTCTTCTAGTTTAAAGTCCTGCTGAAGCAGGACATCCTATATCATTCTAGAAAAATGTCTATCCAATCTCTTCTTAAAAACCTCCACTGATGGAGCACCCACAACTTCTGTAGGTAAGCTATTCTGTTGATTAATAGCTCTCATTGTCAGGAAATAAATTTAAAGACATTTATTTAAATATATTTTAAAAAGTAGTAACAGGTATTATACTCTCTCACAATTCCCAATAAGCAGATGTTTTTATTTTATTATTTATTTATTTATTTATTTAGAAAAATTATTTGCTGCCCATCTTATATCCAGCGACTCTGGGCCACTTGCAGCATAACACTTTAAAGCAGAAAAGACATTAAAACCACACATAGCAGATAAAATCATTGACAATTACAAACCATTAAAACTAGATGGGAAAGGTGAGAGATGGATACACAGGTGGTAGAAAGGTGGAATTAGGTTTTAATTAATCAACTAGCTCAATATGAAGCCCCCCCTCATTGGGTCCCCGAGCCATCTGGCAGAGCGAGGTCTTAAGGCTCTTTTGAAATGTCAGGAGGGTGTTGCATCTTTTCTATACAAATAACATTTTTTTTTAAAATAGGTTGGACATTTCTGCCATGGTCCATGACCAGGAATGACGAGGACTGTTACTAATACCCCAATGGCCAATTTCTATTCCACCTTAGACATAAAATTCTAAGTATATTCCAACTTAATCATCGCTTATCCCTATTCACAAAAAAGAAGAAATTGTTTACAGTCCCCATAAAGGTTTAGAGAAAAGGTAAACAGTGAATAGGAAAAAAAATACAAAACACTTTGCTGGAGAAGATAAGAAAAATTGAATTTGCTTTTTCATGGAAGAAAAAGTGACTTGTGCTTGGCTTAAACCAGCGGTGAGCAATCCACAGGCATTTCTTGAGTTTCCAAAATTGTACCACGAAAATATGGCAGCCCACTCTTCCATAAGAAATAATGTGAATTTGCACAATTTTTGGATGACAAACAAAAGTAAATGGTCACATTAAATGCAACCTCTTGAATGAAAGAGGGGAAGGGACCACAATCTTTTATCTTATGTCCTTGCATCTAGCTATTGTTGTTGTCAATATCCTTTATTCTTTTAAGTGCAGTTTCTACTACTGAAAAGTAAACAGTTTTCATTTAAAACAAATTCATGCTTCTTTGAGAGATTCCTTACTTCCCAAGACATCTAGTTATTTTTCATAATTGAAAAATTTATTTGGTAAGGACACTCTACGAAATTTTCATTATACCAGTTGAGACAGGTGGGTTTAACTACCAAAATTTTCAGGCTTATGACTGTCTGAGTATCTTTTTTTCGGTTATTGATTGTAATAAGGATTTCAGCTCTGTTTAGATTATTTCAACTTCTGTACTTAATGCTGCAAGAAATACTTGGAAAAGACTGGGCTGCAGATATAATTTAAACTCATTTTACCACAAAGGGTTTATGTTGTGGTATCACCCTGGTGTAAAAATCGCATCTAGCTCTGGTTTGTTTTTTTGTAAACTTCTCCTGACATTATTTCAGATCAGCTTAGTTTGAGAAACTACTTTAAATTCTTTACAACAATTTAAAAACTGAATTTGGTTTATATTGGAGTGCTTCTTGACAGTAAAATTAGCTTAAACATTTATTAATAGGTTTATATCATCCAGTTGCTACATTGCTTTTAGCTTTTGGAGTATTTGACTGTAGCTCTTAAACTAGCAACCATTTCTATAGAAAATTAATGAATTTATGTGAGCTTAGAGTCTTTTTCGTGGTAAACAATGAAAGACTAGTTTAAATATCATAAAATTAGTTTCTGTTATCTTAAAATAAATTTAACACAATAACATAAAATTGTTTTATACATAGTGGAAATGAAGAATGTTTACTAAATGTTGGTTATGATCTGTTGGAGATATACTGTAGCTCAGAGCAATAATTCATAAGCATGGTAGTATTGTCGTATTGCTGTGAGATTTGAGGCCAACAGGACTATTAAAATGAACATGGATAATTGCTAAGCATTAAACATGAAAATGTTCTTCATAGATACATCCCATTACTTGATACTTTTCAAGATATCAAGAACTGTGATTTTTTTTTTCAGGCATGTGTTTTGGTTTAAAGCATCGTGGCTGGGAAATTCATGGAGTTGAAAGGACACATCTTAATATTGACAAATTTGAAACACACAGTCTTAAAGCATTATTATATAACACTGGAAGGAGAAATCTATATCTAATTTTCAGTAGCTGATTATTGATAATATGTTGTTTCTCGTTATTTGAATTAGATTTTTTTCTGACAAAGTAGTTTTCAAGCAACCTTTTTAAAGTTGTAGGAGTTTTTCTGGCTGCAACATAATTCGGCATTCTTTTTCCTTTTTTCCTCCTTTTTTAACTATGATTGTATTACTGTGTTTGAAGTTATGTTATTAACATGCTGCTGTATGTGAGTGTGTGTGTGTCCTTTGTTAATTAATTCAGCACAAAAAATTATTAAAAAGCTGTTTTTCTTCAAGCAGCCTTCCTTCCTTTTGCACTCTGCCATATGACAACCCCACTCCCCAAGTGTTTGAAATCTCTGCTAGCGGCTGCTTTTTCTCTCGCTCTTAATTTCTCTTTCTCTCTCTGGAAAGAAGTTCTCATTAATATATTACCATATTTGTCTCTTCTTCAGGCCCAGTTTTCACAGAGGATCAACACAGGAGATTGTTGTCAGAAAGCTTATTCTTAAGGGGTGCTGAGGGGAAGGTGGGGAATAATATAGCATAAAATTTGAGCAGGAATCTGCTTCTGTTAAATGCTCTGCTACAAGTGCAAAGACAATGTCTTCCCCCCACTTTCTTACTGAACTATTACTATGCTATGAATAATCAGTGGGATTATCTTATAATGGAATCGGAGAAATAAAAATGATCAAAACACGTTAATTGTATATACAGGAACTACTAGACAACCCATTTCCCATGGGGTCATTATTTCAGAATTATTGTCAGGTGACAAAAGACCAGGTCCACGTGTGAAGGTTCAATTAAACTGATGTATTGCTAAAGCCTATGCACAAGAATCTTCTCAATTAAAGGTGGACACTTACTTAGAGTTAGATAAGGGCCAATAACACTTGAAGTGGGTTGGACTGAGTTCACTTGTGGCTATGTAACGAATGTAGGCAGATTTCCCCTTCCCACTCTGCCCCAAATTTTACCAATCTTTCTCCTGCAGATATTCTTTGACAGATTCCTCAAGTCCTTCAACAACGGAAGAGCTTCTAATATACTTGAAAAGTTCATAAAATTCAGGGAGATATTTGGAGATGTATCTAACTTGAAAGTAGCCCATATTGAACTGTACAGCACAGTCAAATATCAGGAAATGTTTTGTGATAATATGCATAAAATGTCATAAAATTGCCAATTTTCAATTCCACAAGAGTTATGCATTGTGGATGTTTTTAATACATTTTTTAAGTTAACCCATTTGAGGTATCTTGACTGAAAAGGTTTTGTCTTGTGATGCACATTAGAATACACAAGAGTTTTAAGCAAATAATTTTGAAGGAAAAGGCAATATTATGTGAGCAGAAGTACATGAATAACTGACACTTGACAAAAAATCAATTTATTTTTTATTTAAGTGGTAAATACAGCAATAGTGTGAAAGATTGCTTCTTTCTATCTACTGTATATATTCCTCTGTTCCCAAAAGGGTCTGCTCCAAGGATTTGAAATTTGAAGAACTGGTATTAGACACAGGACTGTATCAAGTTGTAATGCTTCCTTTATATGTGTGTGTGTATTGTATGAGAGATGATGATGATGATGATGATGATGATAATAATAATAACAACAACAACAACAACAACAACAACAACAACAACAACAACAATAATAATAATAATAATAATAATAATAATAATAATAATAATAATAATAATAATAATAATAATAATAAAGTTGGAAGGGACCTTGGAGGTCATTTAGTCCAACCCACTGCTCAGGCAGGAAGCCCTATACCATTTCAGACAAATGGCTGTCCAGTCTCTTCTTAAAGACTTCCAGTGTTGGAGCATTCACCGCTTCTGGAGGCAGGTTGTTCCACTGGTTAATTGTTCTAACTGTCAGGAAGTTTCTCCTTAGTTCTAGGTTGCTTCTCTCCTTGATTAGTTTCCATCCATTGCTTCTTGTCCTGTCTTCAGGCGCTTTGGAGAATAGCTTGACTCCCTCTTGTAAGGGAGAGACAGAGAGAGATTATGTAAGATGTAAGATGTAAGAGACAGAGAGAGATTATTATTTAAAAGTTGAACCATTTTCTGCTGCTTTTAATTAGCTTATTTCCAAATCAATCTACATTGCTCGAGCAGGGGTTGACTCACCTCGGCTGCCAAAAAAGCCAATGCAGTCTTAGGCTGCATCAACAAAGAAATAGTATAAAGATCTATATACTGCCTTGGTGAGACCACACTTAGAATTATGCATCCAATACAAAAAGAAAAGATGCAAAGACTCTAGAAAGAGTGCAGAGAAGAGCAATAAAGATGATTACAGAGCTAGAGGCTGAAACATATGATGAATGGTTGAGGGAACTGGATAATATGTCTAGACTAATTTAATTGTATTAACCAAGAAAGGTGTTTTGTATCTTGCTAAGAAACAACTGGTCTGGTTATTTTATGCCTCCTAATTATCCTAGCATGTTGTGAAATGCTTCTGTATTAGACTAGATAAGAAGTCTTTAAAGAGTGAGCACTTTCTGTTTATTCTATTGTGTCAGGCAATCCTTAGCTCCCAACTACTGGACAGTGCATTAGGCTATATTTTGATATGTTTCTTGTATCAACAAGGGAATAGTTGAAAGTGCAATGCAGTGCAAACCACTAAGTAGCTTAATGGTTTGCTCATCTAGGCTTTGATCATGTCCCTTAGCTTAGCTGTAGTATTGTTTTGTTTTGTATTCTTCATGTGTGGCTTGAAGAACAGTGAGAATATGACTACTAGAGTTTGTTCTTAGAATTCAGACTTTCTTCAGAGAGAAAGCAAGATGAGTAGCATTGATCTTCAAGCCTTAGGAATCACCTTCTATACCCGTGGTGGCGAACCTATGGCACGGGTGCCAGAGGCGGCACTCAGAGCCCGCTCTGTGGGCACGCGTGCCGTCGCCCCAGTCCTAGGCCTTCAGCTGGGTTTTATAAAACCCTTTTCACTTTAGGCCTCCGCCGCCGTGTGCAAAAAAAAAAGGTTCAATCAATCAGTCAATTTCAACTTCTCGCAGGGAAAAAAAAGATCTTGCAAAGTTGGAATTGATTGATTTTTAGTCCCACCCAGTCTGCCGTTACCACCGCAGCCACGCCCACCCAATGGGCCACACCCACCCGGCACCCGACGATGCATAAGTGGGTTTTGGGTTGCAGTTTGGGCACTCGGTCTCTAAAAGGTTCGCCATCGCTGTTCTATACATTCCATTCCAGTTTCCATTATGTGTGATTAGATTGAAAGCTAATCACCTTTTCTGTCATGACAGAGGGTACATTGAGCTGTGGTGGTGCAGTGGTTAGAATGCAGTATTGCAAGCTAACTCTGCATTCCACTGCCAGGAGTTTGATCCTGACCAGCTCAAGATTGACTCAGCCTTCCATCCAGCGGTGGGATTCAGCCGGTTCGCACCACTTCGGCAGAACCGGTAACTAATTTTTTGTTGCCCAGGCCCAGAATGGACTTCCAGAAGGGGCATCCACACAGAGAACCGGTTGTTCACATATTTGAATCCCACCACTGCTTCCATCTTTCCAAGGTCAGTAAAATGAGGACCCAGGTTGTTGGGATCAATAGGTTGATGTTGTAAATTGTCCAGAGAGTGCTGTAAAGCATTTTGAGGCAGTTATATAAGTCTAAGTGCTATTGCTACATAGCCATGTGCTATGCTAATTTGGCCCTAATTTATTCTGTTGGTTTCAGAGGCTTAAAGAACAATCCTAAACATATTATACAGAAGTGGCTCCTAGTGAATTAAATGTGGCATGTCCCCTATCAAGGTTTTCACCAGCTTTACTTCTGACTAAGGTCAGCTACATTGCTATCAGAGCATTCACAGGGCATTGCATTCCATCCAAATAAAAATATGCTCTTTCATCAATTTCCCCTTCATTGCCATAGATTTAGTTTCTCTTCTCTTTGTAGGCATACAGTCTGCAGTTTGCAACTTGTTTTATTTAAGAATTGCTTTGAAAATTGAATTCTTATCCAGCTGCTGTTGCTATGGAAACGCTAATCCACCATGGTTGGAATATCACACACAGGCAATGTTCTTGGGAAAATGGCCCACCTCCACATTGGTATTGTTGTTTTAAATTAATGGTATTTAAGAATAGATGGTATTGTTCTGTTCACAGAAAGCTACAGTGAATTAGACTAGGGTTGTGAAGGGTTTTCTCCTCTGATTTTTAAATATTCAAAATATGTCAAAGTACATCTATATTCAAAATAGTTTCCATGAACATCTACATAATGGAAATCAGTTACCGCTAAATACAATTTACATATATCTGTGAATTGTATTTAACAGTACTTCTAGAAGAAGCTTTCACAGTTTGCCACCTGCAATCCAAGTATGGCAGTCCAACAGGAACTTGAAAAACCTCTTGATTTTCACCTTATTTGAAATAAAACAACTGAGTGTGGTGTGATATATTGCTGGCAAGGTACATTAAACTTGGTAGGTCACAAGCAGCAAAGTGTTATTATCGGAGGTGACTTCCAATAATACCTTGTTTTATTATATTCCCTTTATAGGGTATAATAGATTTTATATAACTCTACTTATTAATGTACATTTATCTCAGTGATTCCCAAAAGTTTCCTTCATGCAAATCACTAGATTGTCATCTATTGTTATTATTATCTGTTCATCCATCAAATATTGTGATATTTAGATAGGCATTTTCCACTGATTGGTGTTCTAACCTGGAGGTGTTGCCATAGTATGTATGTAGGAAGTTCCCAGTAAAATAGTTTTTGCAAGTCAGACTCATTTAAAGTCCATGCACTTTCAATATATGGAATAACACTTTGGTATCATTCCAAAGCCTGCAATTACTCTTAGTATTATGGTTGACTTTTTTCTTCCAAATTTTTTCAACTTCAGTTTATAAATCTTGTTATTTTGTTACTTTTTCCATTTGTTTTCTGTTAATATTCTTGTTATTTAGCCAAAACTACATGAAAAAGTATACATACAATAATAAAAGTATATTTTATAAAATATATTCAAGCAGTGATTGGATTAATGCCATCAAAGGCTTTTGCCATAATCTGTTCATATTCTTACAAGACTTTTTAGCAAGAATGTTAAAATATAATCAGATTTCAATGAGAAACTCCATCTTGCAAGCTTTGTCAATTGGGTCTGTTTTTGAAGGCATTTTTCTTGCTGTGGCACCTGCACCGGAAACTGCATTACTGTCACAAGCACTAATTATCCTTCTATCACATCTTGGAAACCATTGTTCTATACAATTTTGTTGGAAAATATGTACCAAAGGTTTTCAGAAAACATATTAATTTCTCCATAAAAATCTTCATATAATTTTTTTTTAATTCTTGGTTGCCACTATGAGACTATGTGCAAAGTGAAGCAGAAGTGCTTGTACACACAGATAGAAACAGACTGGTTGAGCTTTGGAAGCAGCCACATTCGCATTACAAATTGTTAAAATCTTCATTCATGCTTATATGTTTTGCAAGCATGCTTTGTTCAGCCTTAAAACAAGCAATTTCAAATATCAGATGCTGCAGGAAATAATAGCAAAGCATAGAATCCATTCTGAGGCACTGATGTTTTAAAAGCTATTGCAGCTGATTCTCTCATATTCATGTCTAGGTCAACTAGACATTCATCAATACAGAGAAAGAAAACCATTAGGCATTCCTAGAAAATGGATTATTCTTTAAGCAAATTTATGATGTATTTTATAAATCAACTCAAGCTTTTTTTTAATTGCCTGCCTACTGATCTGAAAGCACTTTATTATTAATGTATAAAAAGGTAAAAAATGAAAGTCTCAATAAATATTTAGATTAAACAGTTTCATTTTACATTGTGAGAAGAGGATTGCGTACATGGATTTAATGCCTATAATTATGGGAAATGGAACAACCTGTACCTCAAATGAGCTACATGATTTCCTCACAACACTTGGCTAAGTATTTTAGAATGGGGAAAAAAAACAAGCTCTCCCTATTAGTATGAAACTTAGCTCCATAGAGGCATGGCTAGGAGTTTGATACTGGCTCCTTCATTTCAGTGGTAGCACATGTCAAAAAGCTTTCCAAATTTTTGTCCATTCATAATCTGTAAAATTAGAGCCCTGCTATGGTCTATTTTTTTAATATCAGCCTTTCATTCTCATTGTGCTAATTTGTAAGATCAGTCATTCCTTGACAGCCAGTTTCTAGGTCTTCAATTCCCATGTTGGTTGGGGATTGTAGAAACTGAAATTTGATACCTTTGGAAAGCACATTGTTGGGAAAGGCTGTGTAAAATCAATAATTATCAGTAGGTGCTTTTAAGTGTGTTACCATACATTTAAATGGTGGACTTTATCAAGTACAATGAATCAGCCAGTTGGATTCTTAGGGCAGATACAGAGAGAAGATAACAATGTGCATGTCAGTCATAGATTTCAGTAGCACCTTTTTTGCACAGAGACTTGATCCCCACTTTTGAGGGGAAAAGATCTTAGAGGAGAATTGTCCTAGTAGTTCATAGACCATTACACAAACTGAAGCAGTTACTCCACCACCAAATAGAGACACATATCCAGGAACCTTCTTCACCAACTTGTGGTGCTTGCTTAGTTGCTTGTTGTATCAGCTGGAACCCAATAGTATATTCAGTTTTGCTAGTAATGCTTTTCAGGAGTTCACACATGTAGGCCAAATAGTTGAGACCCTCCAAAATAGAATAAATTAAAATAGATTAGATACTAATATCAGGCCAGCAAAATGCAGAGGTTATAGGAAGGTGAATGAATATAGGTGGCTCCATATTTTCCTAATTAAAATTATTTCCTCATTTTCAGATATTTCAATGCTTTTGAGTGGTTTGGATGTAATTTTACTTGAGCAACTGTTAAATGCTTTGCCTGATATCATAACCCTAAACCAATCTGTTACTCCAGTACAACTTTAATAAGTTAGGTCACATTTGGCCCTCAGAATTTTTTGGCAAATGACAGTAAAGACTTAAAGCTTTGTTCTTTTATTATCCTGAATGTCTGAAGCATAAAACTAAGGACACATATTATCCCATTTCAGTTTCACTTCCTATCTTACTGTGTGTAATATTCCCACCTCTTGAGTTCTCCAACTATGTCATAGTCAAAAGAGTTCTATTGATATCAGATTTCAAACTGATGGAGAGGTCTACTCATGCCCAACAAATGGATTTAGAATTCAAGTCCCTTATTTGAGCTCTCTTGCAGTTGAAAGAACACAGAGCTGGAATTACAGCAGCTGTCTCATCTGTTGAATTACTGAATTGAAGGTAGCACACCTCTCAGTAAAATGCCTTGCTCACTAGATTGACTTTTTCGACCCAAGCAAGACTTTTGGGAATCTGTATGACTGCAGAACCCTACTACTATTACTGTAGACAACTGTTCCCAATTGCTGCTTAGAACAGCTGCTTCATTGTACTTAAGGCATGCTGCTTTCCATAATCTGCTATTAGTAAGAGATTTGTGGGACAGCAGCCAAAGGGTGAGTGGTAGTGCTGCTCTCATTGGTGAAAGAATGCAGAGTGGAAGCACCAGTGGTGCAATAGATGCTCTTCTCACTTCAGGCAGGTCTTATTGGGCTACCCCTGTATCCCACCCGCACAGAATCTGTAATATTTGTATTTATTTTCATATCTCCTGCTTCTTAATTATGATCTCACATCCCCCCCCCCCCAGTTTAGTGCTTGGTTCTTTACATTTAGGTTGTTTGCTTGTATCACTTACTTTGTTCTCCAGCATTTCTGGTTTGTTCCTAGATCTTTTCTGGGAAGATTTGTGGTTTATTTGTGGGATTTTTGCCAAGATATCTCCCTCACCCTGCTCTCAATGGTTTCCAGCCCTTTGATTTCATGCAAAGAAATCCTGAGTTTACCTGGAGCATCCCTGCTTCCTCAGCCAGCGACCAGCAGAAACAATAGTCACTCTGTTAGTATGGATTACATCAATACATTAATGTGTATTTCCATTTGCTGGCCCTCTGACATTCATGTAGCTAATAAATTCTATTCTGAGAACTGTGTTGACGTTAGCCATGCTGCTGGTGTAACAACTAAGATGCTCTCCTTTGATAAAAGGTTATATAAATGGAAGGTGCTGCTGGGGGTATTAAACAGAAAGAGCAGTGTTGGTTGCATTGTAATCAAAACACTGGAAAAACATCAAATATTTGCATGGGCAGAATTTTGGTTTAAACATAACGAGGAAGACTATCAAAGAGAAAAGGAATTTACCATGTGAAAAGAAAAAAGCATATGGATGATACTGAATGTCTAAGGATAACTTTTTAGTATATCTAGAAAGGCCTGGGAGATGTTTCTCACTGGATCCCTAGAGAACCACCACTGGTTAATGGACCTCATACCAAGTTATATACTGTAGACCAAAAGTCATGTCCTCTTCAAGGTAGATTTCTGTCCCTATTTACTGGGGAGGAGAAAAATGAATGTTGTGTTATCTATGCAACAGCCTTGTCTAAATTGGTGCTTCTTATTGTGCTGGTATTACAAACCCCAGAATGGTCTATGCTAACTTGAAGAAAATCTGGAGAGTGCGGGAAGACTGATGTCACTTAATGGTGCTGCTATCCATTGTTTTTTTATCATGTATATTTAAAATCTTTTACGTAACTCTATGGAAGTGGTAAATGAATGTGTTACACAATTATATTCCCTGGAAATGTGGGTGTTATTTTTCTCAGCTATATGTGCATGAGGTAGAAAACACGCCTTAAATGCTGCAAAATGTATGAAGGAGTTCTAGAACTTCTATAGATGCTTGTTGGCAGGTATATTAAATATAAATGACATGAATAATTTGAATTAGAGGGATCTCAATAAGCTGGAACTTAAATTAAAACCTTTACTGTCCAATATCTAATCCTTTTATTCTATACTTTCACTGATGTGAGTCTTCACTGAAGAGAGACGTGAAATAAATGCACATCAAGATGCAATTGTCTACATTCACCCATTCAGTTGGCCATTATGAATAAACTTTGGGTTCATACACTGTTTCATCTACTCTTGAATGTGACTGTCAGATTAATTATTGCTCAATTATACAGTTAACAAAAGAAAACTTGGATTCAGTTCTTTCTATTTTATTCTACTTTTCACACTGAGAGTTTTTTAAATCTATCTCCATAAACATTTTTTTAATCTGTCAAGGCTATTTCACTTTAAAAATGTATTACTAAAGTCCTGTCTGGACTCTGTAGTTGCGGCAGTTCCTAGAAGTCTTTCCCTATCCAAGAAAAAATCCCTTGTAAATCATAAACCATCTATACTAGCAGGAGAGTGATCTCTATTTGGATTCACAACTGCATTACAGCATTGCTTGATATGCAAGGCATGCACTTCTCTTCAAGGAGAAGTGTACATTACAATACAAGTTGAGAAGCATATCTATTGAAAGGGGCATGTTGAGCACACCTTTGCATTGCTGCTGTACTCACAACTGTATCCAGACTGAGCCATTGTTGTTAATAATGAAATGATCCAAGAATGGTTATTACTTCATGCTTGATCATTTTGCAATGCTTTAGTCTGAAATAACCAAATTAGTCATAAGGGATGTTCCTGACCAGTTGTTTTGTTTTGGGTTGTTTTGGGTTTTTTTTTAAGGAAAAGTAGTCTTGGCCAGAGACATCCCTAATGACTAATAAAGATATTGTTCTATGGCTGTAGTGTCTAAAACACTATAATCCTGTCATTTCCTTTTTCTTTGTTCTATTTTATAAAACTATGTACGGCTTTGAGACAGCAGCTGTCCCTGAATTGGACATATTTGACAGTAGATTTCTTTTGTCTGGATGGCACAGAGGAAAAGAAATGATTATTGCTCTCTTTCTTCATAACTTCCAGCAGGAATAATTTTCTAATAGTTTTCTAATCCCCAAATTGCTGATAATTATACTATTTGGACTTTTGCTGCTTAGCAGCATATGTTGTGGCTGAATTATTTTATAGTATTTTTTTAATCTAGGACTTTTTTTTTCAAAATTAATTGTATGTCGGATGTATGAGAACACTTTTATTCTAGTTCCCCATGGCCTTTGTCTATTTTTTTTAATATGTTGCATTATGTCTTTGCCTCTGCCTTTCTTGCTAGAAATTAAAGGCTGCCTTGGGCTCATCTTCCATCTGTTCTGGCTAATGGGTATATAAAAACAAACATCTCTCCTAACCTCTGAAAATTCATTCTCCAATTGTACATCCATCACACTTGTAATTAAATTTATTGTTTTATTAAAATATTTTGTCTTTAGTGCCAGGACTGCCATCCTATGGCAGGATTCTGGCAGCCTGCTCTGTTCATAGCAGTTTTGATCCTCCTGTTCGGTATATAGATAGTTCTCAACTTACAACAGTTCATTTAGTGACTGTTCAAAGTTACAATGGCACTAAAACAGACTTATGTCCATTTTTCACACTTACGACCATTGCAGCATCCCCATGGTCACATGATTAAAATTCAGATGCTTGGCAACTGGTTCATATTTATGACAGTTGCAGTGTCCTGGGATCATGTGATCCTCTTTTCTAACCTTCTGACAAGCAAAGTCAACAGGGAAGCCAGATTCACTTAACCGTGTTACTAACTGCAGTGATTTACTTAACAATTGTGGCAGGAAAGTCATAAAATGGGGTAAAATTCATTTAACATATATCTCACTTAGCAACAGAAATGTTGTTCTCAGTTGTGGTCATAAGTCAAGGACTACCTGTAAACGGTTTGCATGCATGCATTTATCTTCTGGTCAGCTAACTTTTATAGGATACTTAATATCTCATAAGTAGCTAATGTAGATCAAAGGACTGAGACGTATACCTACTTTTAGCTAGAGCAAACATAATTCACATAAAGTATGAGATATGGCAATACTACGGAGGCTTTGGCTACCTTTGTATACCACATGATTTGTCCTTGGCTTCCCAAACTAAACTGTTACCTGGACTTTTGTGAAGGACACTGTTCCATCACCAGTGTTAAAGTAAGTTTTAGCTTCTGTTCAGTTGCTTTGCTACCTGAAATGTCATTGTCAACTCTACAACAAACCTGGCTGCAGGCATTTTGCTCATTCTAGGTTGCCACCAGAATGGGAGGGGGTACGGAGGATTTTTACTAGTCTAAACATTTTACTGTCCCGTGGGAACCATAATCATTTCTGTCTCTTACATGGAGGGCGTGAGTATTTGGTTAGAAAGCCCTCCAAACCATTCTATGGGGAACGTAGCTGATTGCATAGCACTGGGGTAGGAAGTTTAACTTTGTAATATTGTTTCTCTTTGAAGAGGATTTCAGACTTGGTTTCACTTTTGACCGTGCCAATACTATGTAACCAATAAACATGTTATTTGAAAAAATTTCAAGCCTCGGGGTTCTGATTTATTTGGTCTTGTCTATGGGAAGCTTGACACTCCTTTGCCTCAAGCTGCAAAAAGACTTGGAAAAGTCTTTTACTTCTGAAAAAGGTAGAACACCCAGCTGCCAGCAGTGTTCAAGATAATGGCACCACCAGGACCTTCATTAAGGGGGAAAATGGAAGTACCACTATAAGAAGTTTTAGTTATCTGATCACCACCCCAAATTTGGAACATCATGAGAATCTCAAGATAGCTAATAATCTACTGGCTTTCTTGTTTTCATACCGTCGGTAACCTCTCATTCCCAGCAGTCAAAAGCTGCCAAATATCTGTTGGTGCTGAAGACAATTATTCTCAGGTCTAAGATGGGTTTCCCCAACCAGATCAGCCATTAGGACTTTCTGCATTTTTTTAAAAAAGGTCAAAGTTAATTGTAAAGCACAGGACACAATGGCTCAACTAGCTGTGGATGGTGGAAATTGTGGTTTTAAAACATCTGGAGAATACTAGATTGGAGGCAGCTGGCATAGAGGGAAGGATAATATGTATTTGTAGTGGCTGAGTTTGTGTAAGTATTAGAATCCATTAAAATGGGATTAGGAAGTTTATATTTCAGCCTCTTATGATGTTTTAGTATGTTAGGTGAAGCAGCATTCACGCTACATTATAGTTTATTCTTTGGGGCACATATGAATATGGCATTTATTACTCTGAGCTTAGGATTTATCCTGTAAACCTAGCCAAGATGTTTCTTGGTTTTGACACATGCCCAGCTCTTACATCCAGGAGATCAGTCTTGTAGGGTAAGTCACACTTTGCCATATAACAGGAGTGTCAAACTTGTATTAGCTCTATGCTTTGTACAGCATGTCAAGGAACATATTCCCAAAGCAGACATGTCAGGTTCCAGGTGACCCCTCTAGTGGGATGGCTAAAATTTGGCAGTGGCTCTGCTGAGTACTCTCAGGCTCAAGGTACAGGCCAAAAGGATGCTATTGAACTGCGCATTTTGGACCTCTCTCATTTTTCAGACTATTTTCAACTGCAACCTTTTATTACTAATTAGTTCTGAAGAAGAGGCAGTTTGGAACAAGCAAAGGTTACTAGATTCATAGGCCAGATGGGAAATTCTCAGAAAGCAGAGTTAGCCCACGCAAGCCACCATGTGCCAGTAACATGTACAGCATTTCTTCAAGAAAACAGTAGCAGTTACAGCATTTTTATGGATACGGTGAAAGTATGTGCATTGATGGTTTTGTTTTCCTTTTTTTAAGGTGATATGATTGTATCTGAAGGACAAACATTTAAATGCCTGTATTTAATGTATTATTTTATTTCAACAATTGTTTACAAATGAAAAATAAGCAACCATAATATGAAAGTAAATCAAAATAGGAAAACCGTAATAGAATAGGTATGCACTTCTTTTGTCAAATGCCTAATAACTGTTATAAGTAACTTCTAACAGTTATAACTTATATAAGTTATTAGTTACCTCTAGATTTAGATAGTTCCAATGCTTGTTCCTTTTGAATTCCCATTTTAAAGCACTTAGTTTAATAGATGTCTATTTTTATATAAATAATATTATTTGGATATCATTTAAAGTGTATTTGTAAGCCTGCCTGAATGGAGTAGGGGTTATTTGCACTTGCAAGAGGTGCTGGGTTTTAGTGTCCATAATAGATACTATATTTGATCCACTGCAAGATGCTTTTTACAAAAGCTAAAAGCAGCCTTCCCTAATCTGAAACATTTTTTATACATTGAAAATGCAATTCCTAGAATTCTCAGCTAGGATGTAAATCTATTTCAACATAATGTGTAGGATACCAGTAATATTTTTTTTAAAAGAGGTGTCGTATGTACAGATTTTGTTGTGCTAGTTTGCAAGTTGTGGGGTGCTCTTTTTGTTTCAGTGGCTATGTAAACATCAGAAATGCAGTCTTGTTATAAACCGTGGTGCTGTCCTAGTCCAAGTCAGCCACAGAACATTCTTTTGCCTCCAGAGGCCCATATTTAATAAGCTCTGTCATGTCTTCAAACTACTGGTTAGAATTAAAGAATAATATTTGGCCTTTGTTTCTCTCATGTGGTTCAGGTTTTCTGTAAAAGATGATCCATTAAAAAGACAGAAAATGTATTTATATCGTTTTTTTCTCTGCAGGGCTCAAACCCTGCAAAAACGAAAAAATCAAACACTGGTGAATGGCACATGTTTGCAGTTCACCAAAAGTTTATGCTGTTTTTTTCCCCTTCTTTTAGACACAAGTAGCACTTAAATCAAACTCCTGTTGCAAAGATTTCTGGTTCCTGAGTTCTGCTCTTTAGATTTTAATCTCATCCTCTCTGATGGCACAAAGGGAGAGAAAATATTCCAATTGACTACACTAATGTTTATGGATCATTGCGACTCCCACATCTTTGGGAATAGAGCTGTGAAGTGGTAACTGGTACCCTTTTTAGATAAGAGAGCAGGAAAATCCTTTTTAAATTCAAGGACATTCAGGCAAGGCTGTCTACTAGTCATTGGGGATAGATATTACCTCCAGTATCAGAGCAAGCGTACATTAGCATGCACTAATGGAAAAGTGTACTTGCTTTTATGTTTTGCCTATGGGCTTCCCAGAACCATCTGTTTGCTGGGGTAGGCAAGCTTTGGGAGTCTTCTTACATTCTAACATAATCTGGCTCAGTGCTGAATACAAGAATTAGAAAGTTATTAACAATGTACCTTATGTGTGTTTCTGATCACATGGATCTGAAGGGCACTGTTGTTGATTTTATAGCCAGCAGTTGCTTCTCTCCCAAGATTAGATAAGGATGGGATGTAAATCCAATCAATAAAGTAAATAAATTGCATTATTTCTAAAACCACTTTGATTATGGCTATCTGGGGTAACTTGCCTCCAGTGGATTTTTGACCATTCAGTTTCCAAAATTTATAGCAGCCATTATGCAAAGTTTGTGCATGCATGTGAGATGAATGTGTTTCAGCGAGAAAAGGGGAGGAAATATAATCTTAGACTCTGAGCCTGTCGTAGATCAATTCGTACATCAATTCCTAACGTTTCAGGGAGTTTACTGGGGAAGTTACAGTTACAGACAATATGAACTTAAGTATCCCACTTTAAATTATTCCACTTTCCATTATCCTTCTTTCAGTTATTTCCATTGCCATACCGTTACATAGGAGACTTGATAAGGAGAAATGTGGTATATTGTGAGGCACATATACCGTATGTTTGTTTGAAAGGGAATTCTCTCTCTCTCTCTCTCTCTCTCTCTCTCTCTCTCTCTCTCTCTCTCTCTCTCTCT
>NW_015386771.1:1053470-1081597 GCF_001527695.2 Protobothrops mucrosquamatus | reverse complement strand
TGCGGGACTGGCCTAGGGGATTTTAGAGGGGGTTTTAATTATATTTTAATTGGATTAGATTTAAATATTTCCCTTTTAATTAATTTTAAACTTGTATTGTAATTTTTGTATTTTTATCCGATTGTTAGCCGCCCTGAGTCCGTAAGGAGAAGGGCGGGATATAAATGTAATAAAATAAATAAATAAATAAATAAATAAATAAATAAATAAATAAATAAATAAATAAATAAATAAATAAATAAAAATAAAAGAGTTGGAGGAAGAAGCCAGCCAAGCACTTGTGTTCCATTCTTGTCTTCCCTGGGGGTTCAGAGGTGCCCATCCATATACTTTAAACCTACTTAACAGAATAACAAAGTTGAAAGGGACCTTGGAGCTCTTCTAGTCCAACTCCCTGTCCAAGCAGGAGACCCTATACCATTTTGGCAAATGGCTGTCTAATCCCATCTTAAACACTCCAGTGTTGGAGCACACATAACTTCTGGAGGCAAGCCATTCCGTGATTAGTTGTTTTCACTGACAGGAAACTTCTCCTTAATTTTAGATTGGCTCTCTTTTTAATAATCTCCCACTCCTTACGTCTTGCCCTGTCATCAGGTGTTTTGAAGAACAGGTTCAAATATTAGAAAAGTGCTACCATGTCACCCTTTGTTAGGCTAGACATAGCCAGTTCCTGCAACCGGCAGTCATTGTTTTAGCCTCCAGCCCACTAATCATTTTTGTTGCTTTTTTTTTTTGCACTCTTTCTAGAATTTCAACATTTGTTTTGTATCAGGATGATCAGAACTACATGCAGTATTCCAAGAGTGGTCTCACCAAGGCATTATATAGTGATGCTAACACTTCATGTGATCTTCATACTATTCCTTTGTTAATGCAGCCTAGGACTGCATTGGCTTTTTTAGCAGCTGCAGCACACCTGCAGTTTCATACTTAAGAAACACTGAATATTCATTTCATTCGGAACTTGCTTGGTTAAATCATTGTTTGCTGTTGAGGGATGATTTGGCTAGTTACCAAGATATAGACAGGGTATCTTTTTCAAAGTAAGGAAGGGATGGCATAGGAGAGGAAGAAATACCAGAATATATTGCTCTTGTTGAAAAGCTGTTAGGTCTAATGTTGTGCTCTGCCAAACCATCTCCTGTAACTGTCCTAAAACATCTGTTTTATTTCCTGGCTTTTTCATTCTTTGGGGTGAAATTGTTTGGGCACTGTCTGTTAAAATGTTGGAACATACCTATTTGGGCCAGTCCTATATGCTTTTACCAGTGCTTTAAGATCCACTGCTGAGAAATCTACTTCAAGGCCAATAGGTTTTAGCTCAAATGAATATTAAGACTTTTTTTCATAGACTCACAGAAATGAGGATCTGATATTGATCCCAAACTTCAACCCCCTGCTCCATGTAGGATCTGTTAAAACATTTCAGGCAGATGGCTATTTGGCCTTTGCTTGAAGACCTCCAGTGAAAGGAAACATATCACTCCATGAGGTAATCTATTTCACTGGTTGGTAGCATTTATTGTCAGAAAATTCTTCCTAATATCCAATATAATTTTTAATGATTAGGCTAAACTTTATTTCTTGAAGCCAAAAGCAATAATTTTTACTGCTTCTGCTAAAAGAAAGAGAAAACCTATCATCTTGTCATAAATTTAAGACTATAAAAACATCCCAGCATTCTCCTTCTTGAAAATTGTTGGATACTTGTTGCCATTTGCATAGAACAGATCTCTGAAAATGGAGGGGGGGGAATTATCCTATATCTAGTAAAAGCAGAAAGAACCAGTTTGATATAGTGATTGAGATCAGGCTACAAATAGGAGACCATGAATTCTAGTTCTGCCCTGGGCACAAAGCCAGCTGGGTATGCATGGGCTGGTCATTTTCTCTCAGTTTTGGAAAGGAGGAATGGCAAACCACTTCTGAAAACGAAAACTCCAGGGACTTGTCCAGGCAGTCTCTGAGAATCAGACATAATTAAAATGAAGAAAAGTAGAAGCAGAGGATTATTCTATAACTTCACATTGCCCAATATAGCTTAATGTCTTACAGTCATCTAGCTCTGGATCCAAATTAAAGCTATGAACATCCACTTTTAGATCCATGAGTGGAAGAAAAGTAGAAGAGTTGGTTAATCTTTCCCCTGTTACTTGGAAATTAAATATGGACCAGGAGAGCTACTGGGAGTTGGGTAGCATATGAATTTAATAAATTATTATTATTGTTAGATGGATCCAGGTATGACAAAGCTTTCCTCTTACACATCTGAGGCTAACATAACATACAGACAGGCAGTACTAGCTGTTTCTTAAAAGAAGACCAGATATAAGTCTTATAAATACTTTTACTGCCCAGTAAATATTAGCAGCTTTCCAGGAAACATATACTACAAGAGAACTCATCCAGCTTTTACTTTGTTTGCTTTCAATTGGCATTTAGTTCCAAAATGACCCTTCTGTTTCAGTTGTTGCACATCACTCCTCATGCTTACTAGTGGGCTTTCACAACAGTGAACAAGGAGAAGACCAACTCAAGGGAGAGGCTACCTGCTATCTTCTCATTCCTGAGCCATCTTACCTTCAACTGCTTGGCTTAACAGCATAGGACTAAATGGAAGAGAATATTAGGGAGGGCTGTCAGGCTAAGCAGACTCCCCAAATTCTGTGGCTGGGATTGTGTTTTCTCACAGCAGATACTATTCTGACGTCAGGATACGTGGGAAAGAATGACGGTAGTTGAGTGAAATCTGCCAATGATGCAGTTACCAAACATAGAGATAGCCATGACGCCCCCGATAACAGCTGCAGTGCTTTGGAGAGCCAAGCAATGTACAAAATAAAGCAGAATTGGTAGTTGACATGCCAGAAAAGCATTTAATTCCTCCTGAAAAGAAATATTATTTTGTAAGATTTCAGGTGGGAGTTGTGAAATGTAAGAGTTAGACTCATATAGACACTCACACTGACAAATAAATAAATCTAATTCTTTTTCTACAGTGTAGTAGTTGGAGTAGTTAGTGACACGATGGAAGGAAATCTAATTGTAGAGTTATTTTTTTTAATCTCACAGTTGTTTATTTCAGCAGATATTTTAATTTTTAGATTTGTTTTGGATCTGGTTAGTTACACAGATTTTTTTTTAAGGACGGCACAGTCTGGAATCAATGGATGGAAACTAGTCAAGGAGAGAACCAACCTAGAACTAAGAAAAAAATTCCTGACAGTTAGAACAATTAATCAGTGGAACAATTTGCCTCCAGAAATTGAGGGTACACCACCACTGGAGATTTTTAAGAGGAGACTGGATAATCATTTGTCTGAAATGGTATAGGGTTTCCTGCAAGGGATTGGACTAGAAGACTTCCAAGATCCCTTCCAATTCTGTTATTCTGTTCTGTTCTATAATTGTTGAGTTATTCTCTGTTTCCAGAATTCAGGCTACAAGCATTCCTACTTGTAGCCAAAACTACACCATTGGTGCACAGAGATAGTTTCACCAAGGTATGGTGACCATAGGGTCACCAAGGTTTTCAAAAGAACAAAAATACTAAGATGTTTTTATTTTTCATTTGAATTCATATATCTTTCCAGTGAAGGGCAGAACATTTAAGAGGAGTTCCCCATCTAAACAAGGTCTATCAGGTTAACTTGATAATGATTTTTACATAACTTTTTTTTTTAATGCAAATAAACTTTCAGGGCATACAGTTGTTACTCAGACCTGCCAAAGATTACTTTTATTCTGTTGATTTTGACTGCTAGCTCGGCTTTGATTGTTTTTCACTGATGTTTTTCTGCATTTTGATCTTATGTAAGCTGTTTTTGAAAAAATAAAAGTTACAGACTAAAAAACCGAGAGATAAATTTTAAATAAATAACTCCCAGCTATCTCTGAGCAATAATGGAAATCTTCCTTACATACCAGTACAAAATAGGCAAAATAAAAATAGAATAAAATGAATCCTTAGGGAAGGCTAATTCAGTGTAAGAAAATAATTCAGGTCCAAGCCACAAATCAATGTCAGTTCAAGGTTTTTAGGGAGTGTTAGACCGGGTATGTTATAGGCCTTCTCCTATACAGAAATGGGGAACAACGGCCCCTTTATGACTTGTGGATTTCAATTCCCAGAATTCCTGAGCCAGCATGGTTGAAGTCCACAAGTCATAAAAGGGCCATCATTTACCTCCCCCCCCATACTATACTTATACAACAGATACCCACACACATTCCACCTACTAATTTACTTACCAAATAGTGATAATTGGAAAAAAAATATCAATAACATCACTCTCCTTTGTGGGATCTGAAAGTTGCTGTGTCATTTTCTGTAACATCCCCCAAATAATGTCATTCTAGAAGGTATTTTGAGAAATGTAAATGAAGTTTCTATGGAAATTCTCAATCATTTAGGTCATGGTTGTCCCAAAGATGCTTTTCTAAAAAGGTAATTGGATTGTCTTGGGTTTTTTTCCTTGAAAATGTTTCACTTCTCATCCAAGAAGCTTTTTCAGTTCTGACTGAATGGTGGGGAATGGAAGGATTTAAATTCTTTCATTCCCCACCATTCAGTCAGAACTGAAAAAGCTTCTTGGATGATAAGAGAAATGTCTTTAAGGAAAAACCAACTCCAGATGCGTTTTGAAAAGCACATTTGGAAGAGCAGCAAAGAGTTTTGAAAAATCCTTGAGCCATATTTTGTTCACATTTGAACTTAGTGCTTACCTGCATCAGCAAATTTACAGTACAAACAAATTTACAGTACAAACAATAGTCTCCATCTGTTTTTCTGTCTTTTGATAGAAATATTAAATATGGATATTTTGGATCTCCCCTAAAATAATTGAACATTTTTGTGTAGCTATTCTCAAAGTGGGAGGGGTTTTTTGTTTGTTTTTTGGATTTTTGGTTTTAGCAGATGCCCAGGAAAGCATCTACTAATAGAAAATGAAAATGCTAATATTGCAGTTTAAGTCTCTCCAACATTTTATAAACGAAAAAGGGTCTTTTTGTGTTCTTAGCTGTTAAGGTCTCTCTGTTGATACTTGTTGCATAGCATCTTAAGGTTTTCATGACAGAAACTGAGTGACAATTTATTATAACAAAATCTCTTTTTCTCTGTCTCTGACTCTCTCTCTTTCACTCACTCATACTCACATTCTCACACACACACTTTATGAATTCACAAATCAATATAGTATATATTTTGTAGATATATATTTTTGACCAAATCTTAGAATTAGACTTTCTCCTACACACGACTGAGTCTTCAACATATTTTTTTTCCACATATTTTGTGTGAAAGTCCATTCTTGGTGCCTGCTACTGGGAAATTGGCTTTTAAGGCTTCAAAACCTAATAATGGAAAAGAAAAACATGTGATGAGGCTGTTTTAAATTCCAGACTAAAGCGACCCCCAGTGGTGTGAAGGAATTATTTAAATTGTTTGCCTGGAGGGAAATGATTCACTTGTGTGGGTTTGAAGTAACAATTGTATAGTCCCACTCCAGCATGAATATTTGCTATAAATAATCATATAACTGTAGGGTTCGTATATTTGTATAATTATAGAAAAGGAGCATCCTTTTAGCAACATTTTTTTCCTGGTATGGAGTTAGGAATAAGGTAGAGAGTTTGGACTTTTGTTGGTTTTTATCATTTTATGCCTGTGTCATACCTTCCAACTGTAGGCTTTGCATTTTAAAGCCAAATTAAATGGCAATTCTCTGGGTTCATTACACTTTAGTCAAGTCTGCATATGATACCAATTTCTGTTCCTTCTGAAATATCTGCTACTCCCATTTCAATTACTTTTCTCCATGATTATTCATCAGGTATTCCTGTAATCCTGCTTTACTTTAAAACATGTATACTGTACAAATACACACACACACTCACTTTTGCTGGCTCCCAATTAATAACTACATTTGTCCATAGGATTTATAGTTTTATCATAAGTATTGTTCAAACTTTTATGGGGGTTGATGTATAGTTAAAAACATTAGAGAGACTAAATGCCTTGTGTCTCTCGAATTGGATTCCCTTTTGTTTGACACATCAATTACACAAAGTGCCTTAAATCCAGCCACTTTATTCACAGGGACATAAATTGAAGCACGAGTTGTCAAACTTTTTTTTTTGTATTAGTAACAGTGTAATAATGTGACTTGGGACATAATCCACCTAATATTAAACATCAATCACATTCTGGGAAAACATAACAGCTTCCTTACTTTGAACAGGAAAGATCTTGTTGGAATGAATGAAACTTCAAAGTGCTTAACTGTGACCAAATAATGTTCTTACTGTATGTTTAAAAAGCAAACAAAAAACAAAAAAAACCTCACCACCACCACAACAGGGGAACCCAGCTGGAAGTCCTGGGCTGCCAATGGCCCTCAAAAGCTTTGCTGCTGCTCTAAGGACCTCTCCAAAAGTTGCCCTCAAATTGTAATAGAAGGTAGAATTATTAACTGTAAATGGTTGCATTGATGGTATTAACTTGTTCAAGTTTATTTAAATATGAATTAAAACTATTTTTGGTTTTATCCTGGCCCTATCAACTTGCTTGGAATGCAGCCCTCATGCCAACCCAGAAAAAGTTGTGCACGCTTGATTTACATGCATGCTCCACGTACCTATGTACAGACATCATTCTGGTTCTTTCAGATTTCTGCTATATTGACCAACAGACTTGGGAGCCCCAATGGATTTGAGAGAATCTAATCCCCAACTTTAACATAGACCTCCAAAGCAATGCTTGAACCTTATCCTTATACTTTTCTGTTTCTCTGCAACTTCTCCTTCCTCTCTTTGAATGCAAGTCTTAATAAATTACTGTCTGCTTTAATCTATTAGCCCTTTGCCTGCAGAGGGGTGATCCTAGTCTAATTTGTAGACAAATTATGACTTGATAAAATTAGGAGGTAATTAATTAAGCTATGTGCACAAGCTATATAAACAAGCTGATTTTTTTTTTAAAAAAACCACCACCAACAACAACAAAACGACATTTTAAGTCAGCAGCAGTCAGCAGCAGTAACCAATTTTTCTGTAGCCCAGATGGCTTTCAATCATTTGCTTTTCTCTCAGCCCTTCTGCAGTGGCTGGGAAAAGGGAAATGTCATGTAAACCCACAGAATTTATTTCAGGCACACACAGATTTCTCTCTCTCTCTCTCTCTAATTTGGGCAGAAGCGAAATCTTGAGAAATAAATACGTTAAATGAAAATGAACGAACAGTTTTCTATGCCCATATGATATCAACATGTGCGTTTGGAATATTCACAGGGTATAGGTACATAATATACAATACCACTCAGGTGAGTGGGCTTTGCTTGGACATCATGCTAACCCAATAAATCTACAGATAAGCAACATGGCACCCATGGACACCCAATTGTCCTCCAGCTAGCTCTGTCCTACCTGATTTTTTTTTTTAAAAAAATATACTAATAGCAAACAACAAATTAAATAAACGTCCATGCTACAAAGCAAAACACTAGCTTCTAGCATCATATTTAGTTGTGTGTAAGAATATGTTTGAGCCCAACAAAAAATCCACCAGAAGATTTAGAAAATATCAGCAGAGGGAGTAGCTCACTCTCTAGTAAAAGGACATTTTGTGACTGAACATATTGACGGTGGCAGCCATTTATAGAATACTGTAGGCAAGTCCTCCAGGGGCAGCCATTTTGTGAGCTTTAAATACTGCACAGTGCTCAATTTAAAAGGTTGTCTACTTCTTCGGTGAGCTATGGCCCAAGCAGAGTATATGTCAAGAAGAGTTAGTTTATATTTAAATGGAGAAGCTTGATTTTTTTTACCCCTAAGTTCCAATAAAATGGAACCTCTTTCTTGCTCTGAAAGTTATTTTTTCAACCATAGTAATTGTATTAATTTTGTCTAGATTGTAGCCTTACAATTATATTGGAGAAATTTCAGAAAATGTTCTCATGTACAAAACAATAGTTGCAGCAAGAACAATCAGAAGGCATTTCATTGGGTAAAAGAAAATGCATCACTTTTCCTTTTGCAAGTATCCTTGGAGAATAACTGGATCGCAAGTCCAAAATCCTGAAAATCAGGTAACATAAATAACTGTCCCTGACATGCCCCTTTAGATGTATAGGAATTACAGCTTCAGACTTCCCAGCCAACAGAAGGACAGGATCTGTCTGATTACTAAAACATTTTTAAAAATATTATATCTCTTAATATATGGGTTCTAGTTTATGTTTTAAGTCATCTATAGTATAGATGTTTGAGATGGTCAATCTTCCCCTGGTCAACTTGTATATAAAGATCAGAATTAGGGCATCTTGCATGACTTTTCCAAAATAATCCATTTCGGTTTTGCAACCTAGAACAATGCCATCACAAGGCCTGCTGCTATGCTGCATTCTAAAATGGGGTGAGACTTAGACTAGCTCATCTTTGGATCAGATTTAGGCATTTTTGGTACAAGCAACACTCTTTTTCAGTCCTTTGCCCAATGATAATTGACTTCTAATTCTAAATTACTTCATTTCAGCTCAGCTGCTTTATCTAGATTTGAGCTAATGTATTTTGGCACTTCTTAGCTGGATCAAACCTTGTTACTAAATTCCTTCCTAAATTCCATTGAGTGTGTACCAAAAATTAAATTAAATTTCATTAGATCATTGATTTTGCTATGGCACAAGTGACTACTTTAGAGTTCTATAAAACAGGTTGGAAATACATTGCTCTATATTTCTTTAGTTTTAGTTTACTTCAGTTTTAAGTAAAGTATAGCATACATATTCCAAATCTGGCACTTACATAGAGCAACCTACATTTTGAGAAAAGAAGACAGAGAACATATTTTAGGGAGATATGGGCCACTTCAATTTTCTTCTGCTGAGTTGGATCACTGATTTGCATCCTGTTATTGACTATCCTGTTCAGAGCTTCCCTACATTTCTGCATTTCTATAATCTCTGTCCACTATGAGCCATGACATTCTCCAAGATGGGCTGCAGTAAAGTGTTTTCACATGCTGAAAGTAGAATTGATCCAGCTGCTTATCAATGATTTTTACTTTTTTTTTAAAAAAAAAGGATGTGACTAGTTTTTTTCTTGATATTTTAGATTACAGCCTATATGGTACCTTGTATTTGACCATGCTGTCTAGAGCTAATAGTAATATTCAGTAGTAATTTAAAGAGACACAGCAGAAAAAAAATACCAAGACTGTCCATTTTTTTTTCTTGCACATTGAACTGTTGCTTATCTTGTCTTACAACATCAGGGGAAGGAACTTCAGAAGATAGCAGATCAGATTCTGTACATTGGAGTCCCACTCAAAGAAGAGGAACTTCAATCATCTGTGAGTTGTTACCTCTAACATCTCACTATTCAGTTGAGTCAAATTTTGAGCTGAATCAGATTATTTACCAAGTAACTTCCAGAATTGTTAGGTTATAATTGCAAGCCGTCATAATCCATAGAAAAGCTAATTTATTCCACGTATGCTCCTCCTCAGCTGCTACCAGTTCTTTTGACTGGAAAGTCCATGGATCAAACTCATGCAAACTTTGCATTTTATCTCTGATCTAAAACTATTGTGTATCTGAACAACATTAAACAAAATACAAGATAATAGATATTCCAGAGGATTTTTTTTTACCAGAGGTCTTGCTGTGGTGCTCTGAGATACTTGGGTTGCCTCAGTAAAAACTTAGAACACCAAAGGGTGTCATACGCCACACATTTAGACTAAAGCAGGATCTCAGAGGCAGATCTCAGTAATTAGGAAAAACTTCTAGGTGTGTTACCCTTCATATTGTGTTAACTCACAGTTTTCCTAAGAGCATTAAGGCTTCGGTAGTGTTAGCTCAGGATTAACTGAATGTTGGCCATTTTGAAACCCAAAGCATCAAGTCTGGAAATATTTCCTGATCCCTCTTCATCCTATATATTTCATTCTGACATGAGGCAGCTCTCTCAGTTCATCACCTGCAGGTTGAATCTTTTGGGTTTACTCACATAGATATTCCTCTTCAACTGGGCTGGATGATGCAAGTCCTTCCTATGATTCCCCCCTTCCTGCAAACCCAAAGGGCAAAGCTTGGGTTGAAGCTGCTGTGAGACGCTTATTCAGATACATGTAACACAGTGGGAAGCATCAGCATAGCATCAGCGTGGCTTTGCTTTGATGCTGGAAACACAGCTGGTAGCCAAAACGTGCATATGTGTATGAGAGAAAGATCTCTACACGTCATGGCTTCTGCAGCAACTGTGATTAATGCAATTGCTGAAGATAAAGGGGAAAAGTGCTGCATTTCCATTAAAAAAACCAAAAATGAAAAGTGCAAAAAACCAGTATTTTGATATACAAATGGGAATTTCTCAACAAGAAAAATTGGTTCACTCTTATATCCTACTTGCCTAAAGCAACTATAGAAAAAAATGCTGATTATTATTCCTTTGAAAGGAGGTATGTTGATAGAATTAGCTTTTACCTCACTTCAATAATTAATTTTCAATATATCTAATGCAGCTAGGGTGCTGATGCTTTACATTCATGCTTTACATTTGCATTATTATTCTGCAATTTCATTAAGGGAGGAGATAGAATGTGATTTATTTTGTTACAATCAGTCAACATATAGACTTCTGAGAATTAATGGTCATGAAGGGATTGGGTGCTGGACCTTGGACACTGGTGTAGGTGACAAAGTTATGATTCAGCCTTGTCAGCTTTTCCATACTGTAATTGCAGACAGCTTCCCTCAGCACATTGTATCCTCAGAAGGGCTCACTCCAGCAAGATCTATTATCAATACCTTTCCAAGCAATTGTGGAGAGGTCTCTTAATGAAATCCACTGAGCCCCAAGCTTTTGAAAATATGCTATTGTGGTGTAGCAATCAATGTATTGGACAAGAATTGGGGAGACCCTGGATTAAATCCATCCTCAGCCAGGGAAACTTGTTAAATGACTTTGGGCTATTCTCTTGCTCTCAGCCTAACATACTCATAGGGTTATTTTTGTAAGGATAAAAGGAAAGAAGATCTCCATATAAATCTTCTTAAACTCCAGTAGGAAAGACGGAACATAGTTTAATTTAATATCTCAGAATTCTCCCTCCCAACTATCAGTTATTAATCCCCAAAGAATTCAAAATTATATATCCATTACTGAATGGATTTATGATTTCAAACATTTCACCAGCCTTTTCCAGCCTAGTGGTCTCTGGATGCATTGGTCTCCAATCAATATGCCCATTGGGAATGAGTTGAAGTTCAGCACATTCAAAGACACTAGGTTAATGAAGTTTCTGCATACATTTAAGCCTATTCATACAATCATACATATTAACAATTTGCTCTAAAACAAATGGATTTACAATACTTAAAATCAGAAAAGAGTATGGAGGTATGGTGGAATACACATAGAAACATGGATGATACAAACAATAAAAACCGAGCACCAAGAGGAATATAACAAAATCTAAAATTTAATGGGCCAAGCTTTCGTCAGAATCCTCTGACATCATCAGGGCCTTAAAACAGCAGTCTGGAAGAAGCCTTTATATAGCGTTAGCAGCCTGCATCCGGCTCCTGCTGCACGTTAACGGGCCCAGCTGTTCCTGCCGCTATATAAAGGCTTCTTCCAGACTGCTGTTTTAAGGCCCTGATGATGTCAGAGGGTTCTGACGAAAGCTTGGCCCATTAAATTTTAGATTTTGTTATATTCCTCTTGGTGCTCGGTTTTTATTGTTTGTATTTAGTGTAATTAGCCTTCAGAAACATGGATATATGAGAATTAATTTGAAGTTGTGCATTCTGCTTTTTTATTTCTGTTCTTCAGTTTTGTGCTGGAATATTAAATTTCGTTAATCTCTTCCATTTTTTTCTCTCTCTCTTTTTATTCCCTTCAGCACCCAAAGACAATGAAGAAAGAGTATTTAGGGAACGGATGCGCCCCAGGAAGCGCCAGGGGGCAGTGCGACGCAGGGTCCATCAGGTTAATGGGCACAAGTTTATGGCCACCTATCTTAGACAACCAACCTATTGTTCACACTGCCGAGACTTTATATGGTAAATTTTATTATATGGCGACATTTCTCATATCATCTGGCTTGTTTTTTTCATGGTAACATGATTACCATTGCTGTTTTGGCTATTGGAAATTGTTTGCATTAATCCTTTCAGAAAAGTAATAATTAATGAAATAATGGTGTCATTATTTTATACATTGAGATATGCAAAGGCTTCCTGTAACTTTGTGGTTATGTACCTTTTAAATAATTATACATTATGCAAGCATATATAGTGGATATCAAATTCTTTGTACTCTAGTAAAACAAAATTAAGACTGTAATCAGGTGAACACATTATTGGGGTAAGACTCACTGAATATAGTGGGACTTGCTTCCAAGGAGACATGTATAGAGTTGCATTATTATTATTTATTAAATTTAAATTTATTTATTAAATTATTTATTAAATTTATTATTGTAAGGCAATTAGTATAGATTTTCCTTGATTTGGATGTTCTCATTTCCAAATAGTGAAAAAGAATTGAATATATCAAGAATATTCAGCCACAGTGAATTTCATAGCCACTGCTGTGGCATTCCCACATTGCAGGGTTACACAAACTGTAGCTCAGTGAACTCCTTCAGCTTATCTCATCCCATCTGATTCTATTGCTAAGCAACCGTCCTCAGTGTAAGGTAGAAACACTTTGTCTGAACTTGATCCATATATCTTTACTTAGAAGCAATCATCAGTGGGATCTAATTTGTTGTTAGAACTGTAATTGAAGCACAGCAGAAGGTCATGTTTAGATTAATGTAAGATTAATTTGGACTATAGGGCCTCTTCATGTTACATCTGCACTTCTAATAGATATGTGGTGAAGAGAGTGCAGTGATAGCTTTTCCAGTTTCTTCAGTGCTGAAACAAAGGTAGCCCTTGCCAAACATTCTGAAGTTTCACAGATAATGAAGATGTTAGGGATAAGATTGGCAAAGTCTTATCAATACTAGGAGACATATGAGTTAGCAGAGACAATGCAAAGAAAATTGCTTGGTGGCATTTCATAAAATGTAAGATAGAAAGAAGGCAAAGTAAGTTTGATCACTTTAGTTATTTATTTAATTGCATCTGTGGAATTCGAAGGAGAATATTCGTGCATAAATAGAAATGTAGCCAACATGGTCTTCCATACTGTAGATTCATTCTTAGCCATTCACTGTATGATAAATGACAATGTGTAATTACATCTTTGGTCTATCCCTAATATGTTCTCTACTATTCTTTTTTTTTTAAAACAACAACAACAACAACAACAACAGGGGAGTAATAGGAAAACAAGGGTACCAATGTCAAGGTAAGAAAAATTGTACATTTTATGAATATGTATAGAATCTATAAGGAACCCTGATTATTAGGTGTCAGGATTCTTAAGACAGGAAACCTGATCAGATGAGCTAATTCTACTTTATTGTAAAGCTACCTTAACAGAATCTTGAAAATCTGATAGTACAAATCCCTCGCCCTCTCTTTTACAGCCTAATAAGTTAGGGAAGTTCTTTTCTGAGTTTCTTTCTCTACCTATTAGACAGCTGTGGGGTATGGTATCTCTTATCTGATCATTCCCTAGGCCAGAGGTCCCCAACCTTTGGGCACCAGGGACCGGTTACGTGGAGAGAGGTTTTTCCACGGACCGGAGGGGTGTGTGGTTTTATGTGTTGCCTGCATCCCACAGATGGGGCTTTGCTTGTTTGTGTGGACCGGTTGCTGGCATGCCATGGCATCCAACCACATTAGGGACTTAGAGGAAATAATTTTCTCGCAGTTTTTTCTAAATTCCCCATAATTTTGGAAGCCCCTACATGGATAAGAAGAAAGTGTATATGGTCAACCTGGTTTTTCAGTCCTTTTCAGCAAACACAAAAGTTGTTCTGAGTACGGAGCACCTGAGATGTCTGGAAACAGAGAATAATGAAGGATATTCTGGTGCTTCTCCTGGAAGAGCTTCCATGGATTTTGGATGAAAGTTGAGCCTTGCTGAATACATTCGTCTTAATCCAGAAAGATTGTTTGTCTGTTTCTTTCACAGTTTTTATAATGCAGATCTCATCTGGGCAGCATACAACAGAGCAAAATTAGAGAATAAACACAAAATGACATACAATTAATAAAAATCCCCAGATGGCCCTTATAAACATTGAGTCCTGGTTAAAGTACAATGCAGTAGTGTTGTTTTAACAGCTGCCCACAGTGGCTGGTCAAATGTCTTTCAGAAGCATACAGTCTGGGGTTGCATGCAACTGACATTGCTATCACCCCTTCCCAACTTACTCTGTGAGTAGAAAACATGTAGAATATGCAGAAGGTGTTAGTACAGACGGGATAAACTGATAACACAAAAATAGTTGTTATTGGATTCTTCATTTAAAAGTTGTAAGTAAACCAATAGGAAAATTATAGTTGTATCGCTTATATCAGGGGTCCCCAACCCCTGGTACGTGGACCAGTACCGGGCACAGCATGCCAGCAACTGGTCCACACAAACAAGCAAAGCCCCATCGGTGAGATGCAGGCAGCACACAAAACCATGCATCCTTTGGTCCATGGAAAAACCTCTCTCCACGGAACTGGTCCCTGGTGCCCAAAAGGTTGGGGATCTCTGGCTTATATTATTAAGATACGCAGATCTGAGGGGTCCTTGGTGCTCTCTGAGACACTTCATTACCCAAACTGGGTAACATCATCAGTGCATACCTAGAACTGTTAGCTGCTTTTAGACATAGTATTTGATATTCATATACCTTTTGGGATTAAGATTAGTTATCTGTTTTAGGTTTTAATATTTTTAAATATTTCCTTGCGTAGACTCTGACAACAAGATTGTTCATTTCTACTAAGACTCAGAATTTTATCATGAGTCATCAATTGATTGTTAAGTCATAATATTTCCAAAATACTATAATTTGAGCCTGATCATTTGTGTCTTGGATGAGAACTCTGGGTTAATTTCTTCAACAATCCATTTCTTTGTCTTCATGGTGGCTATGATATTTTCAGACATCTTCTCCAACACCAGATTTCAAAAGTGTCAATATTTTTTTCTGTTTATTTTCTTCAAAGTCCAACTTTCACTTTCATAGAGTGTCACTGGCAGGATATCTTCAAAGCAAACATAGCCATTAAACATCTGAAATGACACCTCTGTAGATGGACATTATTAGATACATAGAAATCAAATTGGCTATATCATTGTCAACAGGATATGGAAGAGTTCAGTTATAGCATCAAAGACATAACTAGATGCTGACTGTGGAACAAACTCCAAATTAAGCTAAAGAAGAAGAAAACCAATTAATTTGCACAATATGATCTTCAATATATACATACCGTTTTCAAGAAGAATATCGGGAATCACTTTGAAGTACTAAAACCTATTGATAGAGAACCAGACTTACTCTGGAATGAACTTAAAGAAGTGATTGAGAATGAATATGATAAGAGACTGCCAAAGATGAACAAACAGAAGAAAGAAAAGTAGGCATCAGTACAAAGCATGGATATTATCAAGAAGACAAGAGGAGCCAAAGTCAAGAAAGACAAAAATCTCAGAAAGAAATATAACAAGAAGTTTCAGAGTGCTGTTAGAAAAGACAAGAAGCAGTACAGTAGTACAACAACATGACATTAAAGATGGGAATAGACATAAGGATAGTCTTCCAAAAGATCTCTAAACTCAGAAAAAGGTTCCCACTTCAAATTCATATGCTAAAGGATGACAATGGACAGATAGTAACCAATTCAAAGAAAATGAAAATGAAAATGAAAGAAAGATAGTATATTGAAAATATTATACAGGAAAGAGGTTAGAATCCAAGAAACCTTAAAAGACTAAGACTCAGAAGCTAAGTACAATAGATATTTCAAGTGCCAAACTGTAGTTGTAGTTGTAAGTTTAGTGTACTGATATGGTGATCCATGATGGTTTGACAGCAAGCAAATACAACTGGTTAACAACAACTGGTTGCTTAATGACCATTCAAAGTTCTGACAACTTTCCCAAACAATACTTATGACCCAGTTCTGAAGTTCAGACCCTCCTTTGGTCACATGACTACATTTTGGGCACATGGCAATCAGCTCTCTTTTATAGCTGGTTGTAGCACTCTGCAGTCATATCACCATGATTTATAATGTATTTTGTCAGTTTCTGGTCTTTGGGCCAATTTCCAGCAAAAACTGCCCATAGGACCACATTGATCTCTTATTAACCACTGTGTTCACTTTATAACTGTGGTGTTTGTTTAATAAGTGCTGCAGAACAAGTGATAAAATCGGGTCATTCATGTGTAGAAGCTTCTACAACTTACCCAGTTTTCTCCTTCAAATAAACTGATCAGTATTTTTACAGATTAACTAAAATTTTGGATGCTACCTAGCTTCACCTCAGTGATTGATTATTACTGTGATGAGTCAAAATCCACAATTAGAAGTTGATTTGTTTCAGATAGATTGTAATTAAGGTTAACTACAATTTGCTTGGCTTTGGATGACACAGCAAATTATGAGTAACCTTAAACAGAAATAAACACTTCAGATGTTTTGTTCTCATGCCAAGGGAAGAAGGGTGCAAGTCCAAGTATCACTGCATTAAGGTTGAACATGTCCAAAGCAACTCTTATGTTTTTAATGTATGAACTTATTTTATAGTTTCTTTGTATTATTTTACACCATCTACTCAGTCTGCTCCAAGTAGCTTACAATTCTAAAGCAATAAAACATCCTTAAAACCAGTGGACAATAACACTGTAACAGCTCATTTTGAACAAGAGGCAATTATGTTCTAGAAATATTTCCTTATATGGTAGTTTGGAATAGTCTGTTGCCTTTTCCAGATTGTTCAATATGATTTCATTGATTTAGAATGTTTATGAAGCCTCAAAGCTTAATTTCTCTTCTGTGAAAGTGCAAACAGATATTTTGACACTATTTAAAATGTGATAGAGTCATAAGAATATGAACTACCTTTACTCTTAACATTTTGAGAATTTTCTTTGCTCACAATTTCAATAGAATTCCTAGACTATCCTTATGTCCAGCCCCCTTTTTCACACAGACCATAATCTAATTTAGGCCTTTTAGGAGACTCCTGAAGAGGAATGAGGATAGGGATGAATCCCCCACAATTTCTCATTTATTTATTTTTTCTTTTTCATAATGGATAAAATAATCTCTTGTTTACAGTTTGTACTTGCGTAGTCCACAAGCGATGCCATGAGCTTATAATAACAAAGTGCGCTGGCTTGAAGAAGCAGGAAGCCCATGATGAGGTAAATATTTACAGAAGGAATGCCTAAATAAAAGGAAACTGTGCAGAGTTAATGTGTTTAAGTCAGTGTTCTTCCAAACCACCAGTCTTTCCATCTCTCGATTTAAAATACACACAAACCTGATCTAGGTTGTTTTAACTCTCTTCAGATCTAGACATCAAGATGCTGTGAGCACAGACATGATGGGTCTAGAGTTCTTAGGGAGCCGAAATTACTTAGCTATGGCCTTTTCTGACCAATGGTGGACTGTTAGCCAGTCAGTGTTTGTTTGCAGGTCACTTGCCTTGTCCCTCAAGTCCATGTCTAAATGCTCATTCTCCTGGCCTCTTCACAAAAATAAAAGATAATAAATTGCTAGTGCTTTCCCATGTGGCAAATGTCCATCACCTTATTTTCCTAATTCCTAATGCTGCATGCCATCCTACTGGTTTTCGTAATTATGTCAGCATCCTGCTAGGAAGGATCCTACGTGATGGTAGGTTTGGAGAGCCATATAACTCGTCCAGCGACCATACAGTCTGTCCCTTCAAGCATAGGGCTGATATATATTGCAGTGATATATCTGAGCCACTGCCTCAACACAATGGTTTCTTGTCCATATCTACAATACCACTTACCCAGGGATAGATCAAAATTGCTTCTGTGTCAATGTGATTAATACTGTATATCTTTAAGTGCAATAGGAAACTTAAAAAAAAAAACTGAGAGGGTAGCAACTTTATTTTTCTAGTAGTTGAGATTAATTCAATTTTTCTTAACCTTGGCAACTGTAAGATGGATGGACTTCATCCCCCATAATTCACCAACCAGCCACACTGGATTAAACAGTAGCATGCTAACTTTGATCCTTTTGCACTTTTTATCTTCCAGGTGGGTTCTCAGCGTTTCAGTGTCAACATGCCTCATAAGTTTAGCATTCACAATTACAAAGTGCCCACCTTCTGTGACCACTGTGGTTCATTGCTTTGGGGTCTTCTGAGACAAGGTTTACAATGCAAAGGTAAGATGCTTTTTTTCTTTAAAAGCAGGATTTTGCTATTAATGTTATAGCTTAGTCCCATTCATGTCTATCTTGATGTACATTAAACTGAAATATCTATGGAGATTCTCAGTCATGTAGGTCATGGTTATCCCAAAGTCCAGTTGCCTTTTGAAAAAGCACCTGTAGGACATTAAACTGAAACAAAATAGAGCTTAGAGTAGGGTTCCTCAAACTTGGCCACTTTAAGACTTGTGGACTTCAACTCCCAGAATTCCCCAGCCAGCCTGGCTGGGGAATTCTGGGAGTTGAAGTCCACAAGTCTTAAAGTGGCCAAGTTTGAGGAGCCCTGGCTTAGAGGATTGAGAGGATTTACTCTTCCCCTTTCGTTGGTACAACACTATTATGTAATTAAAGTAATTAAGCTCTTACAAGTAAATGATCTAAACTGCAACCTGCCTTGAGGAAGATCAAGCTTTATAGGCCCATTTATTATAGACAAGTTTCCATGTATAATTGCACAGTAATGCACTAATTTGCATGTGACAACTAAAACAGGGTTCTCAGAAAATTATGAAATACCCAGTTAATGGAATAATTTGAAATATAGTTCTGGCCTTGAATTCAAAGTTTTGCCCAGACTGAAATGTTTTTCAGATTTAGCTCTCAACCTGTGTGGTTGATTAAGTCCCAATTGCGAGGAAAATTGCAGTGTGGGACAATTGGGATCACATAGCGAAGGCAAAGAGTACATCAGAGAAGTTACTATATTCTCTAACATAATTCTTGACTCTGTATACACAACCATGTATTTGTTGTGTGCATTTAATCTACTCTCCTTGGTATGTTCTTTTCACTAGTTACAACTGATGTAAAATGAGCATAATCCCCACATGAGCCTCTGGGGGTGACAGGACATCTGATGTGAACTAGCATACTTGCTAAATAAACTTAAGATCTCTCTTAAATTTTATTAGGAATAACATTATCTCGCCTTCATATGGCACATCCATTCCTGTTTATAACTTACATATCAGTTTGAATTTGCAATATAGTCACTACATCAATTCGTAGGAAATGGAACACTACCTTATTTTGTAGGTGGAAAAACAGAGAGATGGAAATGAAATAATGAACGCATGCCAAACACAGAACTTAAACCAAAATACCCCAAATTTGTTTCTTTTCATTTTTTGTCTTTCCATTGAAATATAAATCCAAGAGCACCAAGGTTATATTCCAAAGCTAAAACAAAAATCTCTGATTATTAAATGCTGACATTAATGTTTTTTGTTGGGCTGGGAAGAGAGCCAACATTAGATATTCAACAGCATAGTCTTACCACAGATCTTTGCACCAATTTAATATTTTAATAGATTCATGAACCTGTTTTGTTTTATTATGGCATCAGTAGGTATGCATACATCCCACCACCCAACTCGGCATGAAAATGTGAACTATATGCATTCTTCTAAAATATACATTTTTGTATGGATATTTGCATGCATTTGAAAACTAGAAAATAAAAGCAATAAATAACTTTCCTTGAAAACCTGTCCAAACATCTCTGCCAGCATTAGATTTATGCTAGAGTACAGAGAAATGCTATAAACTTTGACTCTCCAATGTAAAATTTTTAGTGGTCAAGGTCATGGCATTCTCTATTTTGCCATTTCATTTTCATAATGGGTGTTATATATCTTGCATTTATACTCTGTTATATCTGCCAAAGCACATATGAGGGAAAAAGCTTACTACTTCAGATATTCCCTTTACTTATTTCTTTCTCACTGCAAACAGCACAGAAAGAATCTCAAATATTTCAAAGAGAAAGACCAGGGGAAATAGGCATGTCCAACTACTGCTATCATCTTTCATACTGGCCTTTTCGAATCTGGGTGGGAGATATTTCTACTTTTCCTCAGTAACCTGAGTGTTTTAATAAAATGCAATATTGGGCCATGTTAGGTTGCACAGTAAGCTTTGATCTCTTTTTCTCAATAAAGACTTAGAAAAAACAGAACTCAATCATGTGAGAATTTTGATTTCTGAATAATTGAAGGGGCCGAATTCTAGAAGGATGCTGTTTTGGAAACACAATGACCTTTTTCTTTAGGTAAAAGGGCAAATAGAAATCTCAGCTTTTTAATATTCTTTCGTTGTGTGGCATTGCTCCAGTCATAATGAGAACAAAACAGGAAAGAATAGGATTGTAAGATGGACATAAAGATACTCAAATTATTTTTTGCCACCAGATTTGTAGCAATCTGTGCATCAATTTGGTACAGAGAAATTTTCTCCCACAAATTTCCTTACCTTTTTGTTTCATTTCTGCAAAATCTGCGTATGTTATCTTAATTTCCTCCTCAAGAAAGCACTTGAACAAGTGCAATGAGAGTAATCCCCCCAAAAAAAGAGGTTGGATGTTAAATAATCTCTTCCCATTTATTAGATGCTTCTACTTGTACATTTGAAATCAATATATTTATGTGAAGCATATTATTTCTTTTTTGTCTTAACTTGGGTCTGCATCTTATAAGGATTGAGGGTTGATTGCAGCTTCTTCTGCAAACAGGCAGGATGATGTGGGAAATGCTTGTGTTACTATGACCATGGTAACAGCTATAACTGGTGGAATTGCTGCCAGTTATCCCTATTTATTGAAAGCCAGTTAGCTATATGCACAGCCCCGCTTGTCAGTTATTTTCCACTCAGGGAGTAAAGGTTTTGTGGTTAGATGGTAAAGAGAACAAGTGAATCTCTACAGAGGAAACACAGAGATAATATAAGGGGAATTAAACTGAGCCAAATAAAGAAATGAAAGAAGAAACATGGTTTCAGAGAGCTGTTGTGGCACAGAAATAACAAAAAAGACTACTATGGGGTGATTAGGGGATGAGAGGGTTATAGGGATGTGCAAAGGGAGACCTCTGGCAAGCAGGAAATGGAGTTCAGAGGTAGCTGTGATATAGAGATGGAGGGAAAATAAAATAAGGGGAATTTGAAAGAAGGGACTTCAGGGAGATCTTGGAGGAGTGACTGAGATATGATGATCAAAGTGGTAAGCTGAAATGAAAACATGCTGTGCCCAAAAGAGGATAAGATAAAAGCCCAGAGAAAGGGATGGCCATATAGATAAGTGAAGACTTGTGAGAATGAAGGTAGAGAATCAGGAATATGCACCAAAGTTACCAGAATTGGCTTTTAAAAAATTGAACTAAAATGGCAACAAAAATATTGTTCTATTTAACAATATTAAAGCTCTTTGAGTTGTCAAAAATGTCGAAGTGTTCCTCATATTGATTTTAGCTATACACAATTCACTCTACAATCTTACAAAATCTTGCTTGTTTTGCTTTCCTCTTTTCCTTGTTCATTGCATTTGTCTCCCACATTTCCTTCAGGAACTCAAGCAGGTTCAAGTAGTTCCCTCCTCACAAAAGTCCTAGGTTGTACTGAAGACTAATGACCGGCCCAGAGTCAGCTTGTGAATTTCATGACAGACAATGTGACCTGGGTCTTCATGATCCTTCTTTCTTCTGTACCACACTGGATGTGTTGATTTATTTTCCAGAAAGGCTACTATTGAACCTTTGTAGCCAAACATTTGAAGGAGAGAGAGGAACAAGTCCCTAGAGTGTATTTATTTGACTGCTGTTGTACAAAAGATTGCAATGAGAACAGGGGCAGATTAAAGAACTTTTTCAATCAGAGTCCATGCTTAATTTCTGTCTCCCCCCCCCCCCAGTGTTCTGTTTTTCTAAGCAACCATAATGTCATGCAAGGTCAAAATTTCCCAAGTTTCTTTACCATTTTTGGTGAGTTAGGAAATTTGTTTTGTAAGGAAGTAAATTATTGAGCTTATTTTCTATATTTGGGGGGTTTGTAAATGGCCCCAAAATTGTACTCATGAATTGGATTGGGATCCCACCCAAATTCAGCAGTAATCTGGAGGGCCCTGTAAGACCCAAAATGAGGAGAGTATTGTCCATCCCTGAGTTACTCTTTAGTTTGATCCTGCAAGCCAGTTCTTTATAGAATAAAACTGTCACAAATCTGTTTAGTCTATTTTCACTTAAACCAGATTCTCGCTACAGGGACTATAAAGAGGATTTCATAAATAATATAGATAAATAATAGATTATTATTATTATTATTATTATTTATTAGACTTATATGCCGCCCTTCTCCCCACAGGACTCAGGGCGGCTCACAGCATATTAAAACAGTACCAAAGCATTATCCCCAATAAAAACCAATTAAAAACAAATATTTACCGCTGTGTCATGTTAAAATAATGATTAAAATTGTCCCTATTTAAAATTCTCCCTAGGCCAGANGGAAGGCCACTGGTAACCAGTGCAGCTCGCGCAGCAGCGGTGTTACGTGGGAGCGACGAGTCCCTCCCAACACCGCCCGCGCGGCCGCATTCTGGACCAGCTGAAGCCTCCGGATGCTCCTCACAGGGAGCCCCATGTATAGAGCATTACAGTAGTCCAGGCGGGAGGTGACGAGAGCATGAGTGACTGTGCGCAAAGCACAGTAATATATCAGGACAGCTTAATCTTATTTAACCTGGATCTTTCTTGCCCCCTCCTCTTCTGTTGGTTTAAATTACAGTTTGCAAGATGAATGTACATAGACGCTGTGAAACAAACGTAGCACCCAACTGTGGAGTAGATGCTAGAGGAATAGCTAAAGTACTTGCGGATCTTGGCGTTACTCCAGATAAGATCACTAATAGCGGACAAAGGAGGAAGAAGGTAACCAAGGAAACAGTTTAAAATATGAACTAATAATGGTTCTGTACTGTGAAGCATGGGAGACATCTTGTGTCCTTTTATTTTAGTTTGGATTTCAGAGCATAACTATATATTCTGGTTGATTTAAGGATCCTCAAGGACTGTATTGGTCACTTCTTAAACAAAATGACCTGATGTTGACCCTCACAAGCCAATGGGCAGATTGGACTTCAGCTGTCTGTCAGATTTCACAACAACGAATTGCTGAAAAGGCTTCCTCCTCTTTCCAAATGTCCCTCTTTAGCAATTTAAAATATATATTTAGAATACATTTTTGGAGAGAAATTTGCAAGTTAATGTAAAAGCATGACAGTGCAATGCTTCTGTGTTGTCTGGATAAAACGTGCAAAAGTAGCAATGACCTGGAAATATTTCACCCATCCCAAATATGTATTTCTGGTGCCACTGAAAATGTTGGCCTACTCCCTTTCTTTACAAAATAGTAGCCAGTAATGTGGAGTGGTAACAGATAATGCTGTCATAAGTCAAGGTAAGTATTTAAAATAACCTTCTTTAATTTGGTGATATCTAAATTATAGAGCTGTAATCCATCTATAATGTATCTAGATGATAAAAAACTGGACAGGGGTGTTTTAATCATTGCTGAATTCCTGATTTGCAGATGACTTTTGCTACAACAAACCTGCATCACTTATAATGTACTATAGTATACTGTAATTTTTTCTGGCTTTAAATAATTATGACAGAAAGAAATTAGATTTAGACTGTTGCATTTTGAACAAATTCTAGGTTTTTCTTGATATAGTAACTATATGAAGTTACCTCTGAATAAGGCTCGACATTGTGTTTGAAGTCCATGAATTTGCATTTCACCTAGAGTTTCTGTACACAAGCACAATCAGTCAGGGTACATAACTTGTTTCAATCTGAGGGCCACTTTAGCCCTTTGAATAGCATGTTGTAGGTTAGAACAAATACTTTTAGTTATTTTAATTAAAGAAAATGAATATGATTACCGTCCACACATTTATTCTTCCCTTCTGTTAAATTACATGACCCAAGTAAATACCCTGCATCCTGCTTTAGAATTACAATACCAGATTAATTTTTTGTTATCTTTGAAGAGACTGAAAACTAAAGGATACCCTGAAAATATATGTGACATCAGACAAAAAGCTCTTTATTTCCAATTAAAAATCTTAAGGGTGGGTGTTTGCAGCACAACAGGAATGGGAGGATACAGTTCTCTTCTCTTGCTAGCTGCGAACAATTTTCCTCACAGAAGTAATCCAATAGAAATGAATTTATGGTTATCATAAATCAGATCAGAAGGGATCTGAGTTTTGGGTGAGAAAGTCTCTACATACTGGAAGGAAGGAGATAAATTTCCAGTTTTCCAATTTCTCCTGCCTTCCATCTCTGTAATTAATTAAATTATAATCAAAACCCGAAGCTGCATCATGCATATGAAACATATGAAGGGACAATTATTAGCAATTTGTCCCTTAGACTCATTTAACCTTAGTAGCAGTGAAGTCACAGATGGTTGCATTCTTTTATCAATTGTTAGAAAGAACATTTCTTGTCAGGAAGCCACATAAACATCACAGCCACTGCTTTGAAGTCGCTTTCTGAGAACACACATGAATGTAAATACTCTTAAATGTAAATACTCTTATCTAGTTGAAAAACTCTCTGCCCTCCATGCTATTACAATGATGTCAGATGGAAATACAGCAAAATAACATTCTTCTGAAACAATTTAGTAGATATTTGCAAAGCTGATCCTTCCACACAAATACGAATCAGTTGGAAAGCATAACACATGCAGATAATATATTAGTTGTACCAAGAGATACATGTTCAATACAATCAGTGTACACTAATATGTAAATCCTATTATGGATAGTAAGGCTTTCTCCCAGCTAGGTGTCTAAAGAATTGAAAACATTGTTTTTTGCAGTTGCTTCATTGACTTTAATAGTGAAGGAGAAATAGCATGTGCTGCTTTTTCACTTAATATTGTCAGCCTGCTATATATATATATTTAATGAACTTAATACTAGCAAGCATGGATCAACTCACAGTCACTTCTAACATAAAGCAGATATACAAATAAAACAGATATACAAATAAAATGGTGGATTAAAGAACAGTATAGAACAATAAAAACAGAAAAATAATAACACTAGGTGGTGCCAACCAGTCATAGCAGCACAATATCAAAATTGAAAAGTCTTATGGAAGAGTTCTCTTTAGCCTTGCAGAATGACATCATGATTGGTGCTAACCAGTCCTCCAAGGGAAGCTGTTCCACAAAGGAAGGGGGAGGGACTGACACAGAAAAATATATTTATTGATAATAAATTCTCACATCTTTTTTATATGGAACACTGAGCATTTCCAAGAGAGGCTCCATACAAAAAACAGCACAGATTTCTTAATGGTTAGCGTAGTCTTGAAATTGCTGTTGGATTTCTGATCAAGCTATATATGTTTAAATCTTAGCATGAAATTGTATCTTCCTTTTGGCTCATGCGCCTACAAAAATTGTTAAATCAACATCCTTAGCTTTGGTGAACATAATCTATCTAAAACCCACTCAGATTTTAGTCTTGCACAGTTTCATATGTCATCAATATTTTGTTAGAAGTATATCTATTGCTTCCATCAAGATTTTATTAAAATCCTATTTCAAAAGTTAAGGTTTTTAAAGGGGTTAAAAAGTTGAAATTTTAAACTTTGATTAAAGATAAAATGTATTTTCAGTTGCCTTTCTCCAGTGCAGAAAATCATTGTTATGTGAAGTTACATCTTTAGTGTCTCATAAATGCCATGTCAGAAGACCACATAACTGTGATTAAGTATCTCTTTTGTTGGATTATTCTTAGCTTGTTCCAGGTGCAGAATCTCAACCGCCAGTTCCTGGATCCTCACCAGGAGAAGATGACAGATCAAAGTCAGCACCAACTTCCCCATGTGATCAAGGTTCATGAACATATATTTTTTGCTAATAAATAAATTGCATTTACCTTAACAGTTTGACTAAACTATGTCATTTAAAAATGCAGCTCCACCAGTTCTAATTTAACAGAACACTCAACCTTTAAACAATATCATAATTTGAATCAGTCAGCCTTCAGATAGTCACTCATGCCCTTGTCACTTTACAGTGTGACTGTTGCAGTGCAGTCTACATGGGGTTCCCTTGAAGACCCCCCCCTTCCCTGAAAGCTTCAATTGGTCCAGAATTAGCAGTGATTGCTTTGTCTCAGCACACTAATGTGACATCTCTGTTTCTTGAGCTATACTGATTGCCATTGTGCTTCTGGATGTAATTCAAGGTCCTGGTTATCACCTGTGAAACCCTACCTTGCACAGGATCTAGCTATTTGCAGGACTGCCTGTCTTCCGTGATGGCTGCCTGCCCAATATGATCTGGCAGAGTGGGCCTATTTCAGATCCCCTCTATTAAGCTGTGTCATCATCTTTTGGGATACAGGAAGCATATTTTTCTTGTAGCAGTGCCTTGTATGATGTCCCCTTAAGCATTGTATAGCTCCCACGCTGATAGCATTCCAAAAAGCCTTAAAATCTTGTCTGACCCAACATTGTAACTGTTTTTTAAAAAATCCCAATGATTAAACCATTAATTATTGAGATTTAATAATTAATAATCTCAAACAAGAAAAACCAAAGTTTGGTAGTGTCTTTTGTGTGTCCACAATAAATGGAGTTAAGAGACAAATAGTTGTTACTCAATTATTTCTTCTTTTTTATGATGAGTTTAGAGCTTTTTATTTGCATTTAAATTTCAAAATGGCAAAAAATTATACCACCAGTTGTCAATATTAATACTCAGAAGACATTTTGGAGGTATAGATAGCCCTGGAGCCTCAGTTTATCATTGCTGCCTTAAATGACAAAACAACCCAATTCTATGTCACATGTTAAGTCTCCAGTGTGCAATGTCAGGGAATCCTTTAAGGGCTCTGAATTTCCCAAAGGAATCCTGGAGCAGAGCCAAAATCTGATAGGCTGCTCTCTACTTGAGGCATACATTTTCCCACAAGATTCTTTTGTTTTATACCCCCAGACCAGTTTAAATTCAGTCAAGAAAGTATGCGTAAAATTGGGATGGACCATAACCTCTCATTCTTTGTGACTCAAAAAGCATCTGATATAATTCATCTGTCTCTAAAATTAATATAAAATCCTGCAGAGGTTTTTGTAAAATATCTTGCCTGTCAGTACTTTTTTTTGTCTTCACACAGAAATCAAAGAGCTTGAAAATAACATTAGGAAAGCATTATCATTTGACAATCGGGGAGAAGAACATAGGGGAGCAGCAACCAGCTCAACTGACAGCCAACTTAACATATCTGGGGAGAATGGGGAAAATGGAGAAGTCAAAGCTCAGACAAAGCGAATGGGCCTGGAGGAATTTAACTTCATTAAAGTATTAGGAAAAGGCAGCTTTGGAAAGGTGAGCACCCTACAATTGCTACTTGGTTCTTCTTGGTCACATGCCTCATCATGACTCCTAAGTTTAAAATATTACAGGCTTCTCAGGTAGACTAGACAGGTAACATGATCAGATGAACTAATTTTACTTTATTGTAAGGATACATTAACAGAATATTGCAAGTCTGAAAGTAGAGAACTCCTGCCCATCTCCTTTACAGCTTGAGAAGCTTGGGAGGGTCCCTTCTGAGCCTCTTTCTTCATCTATTATCCAGCTGCAGACTATGGGGTCCCCTATCTGACTGTTCCTTAGGCACCATCTCTTCATCCTCTCTAAGTCTTTCTCATGTACCATTACAATTACTGTCCATATACAAATACATTCTTTGTCACATGAAATTAAGGTCAAGACGTGCAACTTCTGTTTTGCCAAAAACAGCCTTGGAATGGCATACAGTATGTCTTTTTTTTTTTCAATATAAAATTTTATTGTTTTCATCATAAAAGAAAAAGAAATACATCACAGATATTACACAATGTTATATCCCATCCCCCCACCCCCTGGACTTCCCAAACCAAACCTAGG